>NW_020954556.1:2676336-2785103 GCF_900497805.2 Vombatus ursinus | reverse complement strand
AAAAACTACTTAGTGACATACCAATTTATACTAGTTTTTTTCTACTTAATAGGATTTCAGTGCTCCTTCTACTATACATGACTGCTTCTGGAAAGCAACCAGCATGCCACATTCTTCCTTCACATCCTTCACATCTCACAATACCATGGTGGGCACATTAGAAGTACACAAAAGTATGAATGAATGAATGAATAACAGCTTTGAAAATTGTTATAAAAGACCTATTTAACTTAGTGAACCTCCCATTCCCCAGTAAGAATCCAAGAAGTCTGAGTTCTTTCTTTTCAAGGAATAGCCAGCAAAATTGTACTTCATCACTCACCCAAAGGAAGAGAAGATAACCATAAACTGTGGCACTGCTTGGTGTTTGAACTGATGCCTGGAGAGGGCTGAGGATCTCCCAGAGATCATCCACTCCTACTGTCAAATAACATACATACGATGATTGAATGATAAAGCCGGTCCCCAGGTTTGGAAACCATTCTCAGATGGTTAGCCCTCTGCAGTCTCTTTTGAGATTTTCTTGATGACCTTCATGGCTTGAGCAACTCTAGTTAGGGTCAGAATCCAAGAACTTGAGGGAAGGAAGTTTTTTTTTTTTTTTTTAAGTCAGTCAAACCTAGTTTGTCTAGCCTTAATTGAAATCCATTTCCTCTTGCTTAGCCTTTTGTGGACATAGATAAGGGAGAGGAGATAACAACTCTTTCACTACAGATCAGGATACTGATCATTATCTTTGAAAAGGATGTGTTGCTACTTATTAATCTGTCCCACTTTTTTCTACCTTACAATCACCTATACTGTATATCTAAATCAAATATTTACTGAACTGTCCAGAAGATATGTAGTCACGGGATTAGCATGGCAGAGAAGTTGTTATTTTTAAGTTTCTCCAAGCCACAAAGTAGAAAAAGAGAATTACATGTCTCATATAGAGTAGCCAAAGCTGAACATACAAGATAAAAAGACAAAAATACAAGTAGTTTGCCAAAAAAAAAAAGGAAGGAAAGAAAGGAAGGAAAGAAGGAAGGAAGGAAGGAAGGAAGGAAGGAAGGAAAAAGAAAGAAAGAAAGAAAGAAAGAAAGAAAAAGGAAAGAAAGAAAGAAAGAGAAAACTTCCAAGAACTTAAATAAATACTTAACCCTTATCTCACAACCCAAACTCTATGCCAGGCACAGGCCATGCAAGCAATCTCATAGACGAATGCTTCAAGGTCTGGCCATGGAAGTCCCTATCCATTTCCCCAACAATGGACCCCTCTGAACTTCCTTTTACCTCACAAAAGGAGACAGACCCTGTTTCTGCCCAACCACAGAAAAGAAAGAGGGAATGGCTAGAGGAGAAGGTAGAAGATGTGGGAAAGACTGAGGTGGCTAGAGCATCAACAACTTTTAAATCAAAGGAACAGGAACTGGAAATATAAATAAGGCCAATCCTTTCTACTGGTAGTTTACTCTGATTCATGGACTTGACCTAGGCCCTAATATAACCAGCTATGACGAAGCTGAAAATGCCCAACCTTGGGTGAGAGTTGGGGAATCTATGTAGCAGTTTAGGGTGAGGGACCATAGAGTGAAGAAGGAAGCCAGATATAAGCAGTGAGGAATCCAAGAGAGAAAGTGAAAAATTAAAAGGCCAAGTGAGTAATTTTGAGTATCTACACACTAGCTAATTAACAATTCAACTAACTGAGGAGCTCATAAAGACTAAAGGAAAAGTGAGTAAAAACTCCAAGAGAGGACACAACACAATGACTATGTATGTTATTATGAAGGAAAATGAATTAAAATTACATTATCAAAAAAATAGTATTCTGCAGACTCCCCAGAAATCATGCAATAACTATGAGAAATATCTTTAGCACAGTACCTGGAACATAGTATGTTATTTGCATTGATTTCAACTCCAGAGTGAAAAGAAAACAAATTTAAAAAAAAAAGAATGATATTAGTTCTCCCTAGTGTTAGATAAACCCAAGAGAATAAATTACATGGAAAAGAACTCTCCATTTGACAAGAACTTCTGGGAAAACTGGAAAGCAGTACAACTGAAATTAAATTTGAAACAATACCTTCACCACGTACTCAAACAATATCAAAATGGATACTTAATATGAATATTAAAGGTCACATCATTGAGAGGAAGACAGAGAGAACTGAATCAGGTATCTTTCACAGCTATAGCCATGGGAATAATTCTTATAAAAACAAGTGATAAAAGTGATGAAAAAATTTAAAAAGCAGATGATTTTAATTACAGGAAATTGAAAAGCATTTGTGCTGACATGATCGATAAACCTAGAATAGTAATGGAAGGTATTGATTGAGAAAAAAAATCTTTGCATCAAATATCTTTGCTAAGGGTCTGACATCCAAAACCATGTTAACACAAATAAATTAATTAAGAGAATTAACACAAATATATTAGATAATAACCATTCCCTCAATGGGTAAAATGTCAAAGGATATGAACAAACATTTCTCAAAAAGAATTTCAGACTATTTAAAAGCATATGAAAGGTTGCTCCAAATCACTATTAATAAGAGATACAGTCAGTTCTCATCATTGACCATAGTTATGTTCTAGAATGTCACTGTGAACACTGAATTAGCAAATACTGAACTATTCTTCCTAGGAAAAATACAGGATTAGTTTCCCACAAGCCTCTGGTCACACTGACTTTAGTATTTTCTAGAGAAGCCTCATATATAGATTAGAGAATTTTCTGGATGTACCATATTGTTAATTCATTAATATTGAACTTGGAGTTAAAAGGCCTGAATGAAGCTTATTTCCTAAGGAACTTGGATTACTTGGAACTTGGAATACTAGAGAGAACTTCAAACTAGGGTCTATGCTCAGGGGCCATTTTAAATAATGAAATCACCAACAAAAAGCACAAAAATGCAAAAAAAAAGTGTGAATAGACTGGGAAAGGGACATTTATTTACAGTAGGAGTGCTGAACCAAGATGGCAGAGTACAGTGAATAGAGTGCTGGACCTGGGGTCAGAAAGATCTGAGTTCAAATCTGGTATCAAATACTTACCAGCTGGGTGACCCTGGGCAAGTCACTTAGCTCATCTGTAAAATGGGGATAATAATAGCACCTATCTTCCAGGGCTATTGTGAGGATCAAATGAGATAATAACTGTAAAGTGGTTAGCACAGTGCCTGGCACATAGTAAGTACTGTATTTTCAGTTGTTCAGACATTTTTCAATCATGTCCAACTCTTTGTGACCCCATTTGGGGTTTTCTTGGCAAAGATACTGGAATGGTTTGCCATTTCCTTCTCTAGCTCTTTTTTTTTTTTTTTTTTTTTTTTTGGTGAGGCAATTGGGGTTAAGTGACTTGCCCAGAATCACACAGCTAGGAAGTATAATGTGTCTGAGGCCAGATTTGAACCCAGGTCCTCCTGACTCCAGGGCCAGTGCTCTATCCACTGCATCACCTACTTGCCCTTCTAGTTCATTTTACAGATAAGAAAACTGAGGCAAACCAAGTGTTTCCCAAGGTCACACAGCTAGTAAGTAGCTGAGGCCAGATTTGAACTCAGAAAGATGAGTCTTCAGGTCTGGCACTTTATCTGACCCCAGGTCTGGTGTTTTATCCACTGTACCACCTAGCTGCCTGAGTATTATAAAAGTACTGTATAAATGTTAACCATTATGGCTTTTATTATTATTTGACCTTAGCTGGAAACAGATATATTAGATGACTCAAACTTTTTATAGCTCTGCACATGTTACCGAATGGTCTCAAAATCACTTTGAGTATTGATTTGGGGATTACAAATAAATTTGAGGCAGTAGTTGAGTTCATAAATATGGAATCCACAAATAATGAGGATCAGTTGTATGTAAATGGAAAGAATGACAAAAATTGCAGCTGAACACTGTGTAATTATGATGACCAATCTTGACCCCTTAAGAAGATATTTGGGGGCAGCTAGGTGGCCCAGTAGATAGAGCACTGGTCCTGGATTCAGGAGGACCTGAGTTCACATCCGGTCTCAGACACATAACACTTACTAGCTATGTGACCCTGGGCAAGTCACTTAACCCCATTGCCTAGCCAAAAAAAAAAAAAAAAAAGAAGATATATGAAAATGGATCTCCCTCCCTTCTTTGTGGGGAGAAAGAAGGGGGCAGCTAGGTGGAGCAGTGGATAGAGCTCCAGCCTTGGAGTCAGGAGGTCCTGAGTTCAAATCCAATCTCAGACCAGATACTTGATACTTACTAGCTGTGTGACCCGAGGCAAGTCACTTAACCCCATTTACCTCACAAAAAAAAGAAGGGACAGGTTGAGGTTATGGAATACTGCATATGCTGTTAACATGTTGATTGGTTTTGTTGAATTGCTTTTTTCAATTATTTTTTGCTTTTATTTTTATTTTTAAGGAACTACTCTCTTGGTAAAGGAGTATAAGGTTGTATTAGAAAATAAAGACAATGTAAAAACAAAAAATCAACAAAGAATAATGTAAGATAATAAATTAGAGCTCTTAATAAAGAATTTAAGAGGATTAATAGTAGGATCCTGAATATACAAGACACCATTGAGAGAATGTCTCCAAAAATGAGACAATGATATTGTCTGAACGCAAAAATACAGAACTAGAATAAAAGTTTGCTGAAGAGAAGCCAAGAGCAATACTTAAAAACAATATATAGATTCTATACAGGCCAAAGTAACTGACTGAAGACAGGATGTGCTGAAATAATTTAAAGGTCATTGATCTCTCAGAATATTACAAATTAAAACCATGCTGAAGGAAATAATACTTTCAAATTTCATAAAACTTCTGATTATGGACAACAAAATGTTGATTGATCAAATCCATGGATCTGTGCATGGGCCCAACAGACCGTAGCATATTCCTAGGAAAGAAATATGCCTCCCAGTGTTAGTACCTGGGAACAAAGCCCCAGTTGCTTTGTCCTAGTTACAACTTTCGAGAAAGTAAAAATCTTTTCCACTAAACTTTAAACAGGCAAAAAAGTAAAACTTTTTTTTTAAATTAAGACTGGGTCTCTCTATGTTGTCCAGGCTGAAAGTACAGGGCTCCTCATGCACCCAATCCTACTATAATCTGCATGAGAACTTTTGACTAGCTTTGCCTTTGGCCTGGACTAGTTCACCTCCTCTTTTGGCAGTGTGGTGACCCACTTGCATCCAAGGGCTCTCCGTGTTAATAATGAACTTAATGTAGATCCCTGATTGTCATAACCCACTGCTTCCAGAACTCCTACAGATCTGCCAGCCTTAGCCTCCACAGCAGCTGGTATTTCAGGAATGAGCCATCACGCCTGGCAAAGTAGAAAATTTTAGATAGTAATGAGAATAGGAGGTGTTAAATTAAAACGTGAAAAATTTAAGAGGGACTATGAGTGGTGGCGCAATGGATAGAGTGCTGGTCCTGGAATCAGGAAGACCCATCTTTATGAGTTCAAATCTGGCCTCAGACACTTAATAGCTGTGTGACCCTGGGCAAGTCACTTAACCCAATTTATCTCAACGTCTTCATCTGTAAAAATGAGGTAGAGAAGGAAATGGCAAACCATTCCAGTATCTTTGCCAAGGAAACCCTAAATGGGGTTAGAAGTGTGCATTACATTTTACATGGTTGTACTAGCACTGTCCTACTTATCTGTATCCCCTTTGGAACTTCCTTCTTATCTCTTCCCTATATTTCTTAAATGTTTTGTTGGTTCTCTTTTCTCCTTTAAAAAAAAAATCTCTGTCTTTTACATTTTTAATCTTCTGAACAAAGGAAGGCTTGCTGGGTAGGAGAGGAAGGGTCATATTCAGAACTGAATAAAAGTGGAAAAGGCATCAATAATGTGGTTTGTGAAACATAATGTGTTTTGTGATGATCCTCAAGGCAATAAAGCAAAGGAAAATGCTTGTTAAAATAAGCTAAAGGAAAAAATAAAGTGAGATAAGGTAAAGGGAACCAGGCTTCTAAAGCTCTGAAAGATCCTAATGACCAGGCTTGGAGACTATGTGTCTGTTCCCCAAGGACCCCCTTAATATTGTCCTATAACATGCTTAGATTTGGGGAGCCACAGTCATTCGTGAAGATGCCAGGTTTGCATCAACAGAAGTGCCCATCCACTTGTGAGATCTAAAGCAAGAAAGAACTTTATAATCCATCTCGTCCAACCCCCCTCATTTTACAGATGAAGAAACTGAGGCCCAGGGAGTCTGGCTTGCCTAAGGCCATATAGGTAGTAAGCATCAGGGCTAAGACAGCTTCTGGCTCTTCAGACTCCAGGGACAGTATCACATCTTGGTCTCCAGGTTGCATTCCAGACTCTCTCTGCCCCAGAAATCCTGGAAGCTCACTCCAGCTCTGAAATTCATGTATTGGAGATATTTTCCAGGTGGTGGCCTCTTCTTCTGATTGGATGGCCTTTCCCAGATCCTCCATTTTAAGAGGATGCTCAGGTCAGCCACATCTTCATTTCTCTACGAGCTTCTAATGCTTCCATCTTTTCCTGCCCCCCCCCCAACCCGCCATCAGCTTCTTGTTACATGCTGCCTTCCTCCATTAGAGTGGAAGTTACTTGTGGCAGGGACTGACTTTCCTTCCTAGCTCACCTAGCAGTGACTGGCTCATACCAGGCCTATTGTTATGCTTCTGAAGCCTTGTTGTTGTTCAGTTGTTTCAGCTGTTTCAGTTGTATCTGACTCTCATGACCCTATTTAGGGCTTTCTTGGCAAAGATACTGTAGTGGTTTGCCATTTCCTTCTCCAGCTCATTTTACATATGGGGAAACTGAGGCAAACAGGTTAAAGTTGATTTGCCCAGGGTCACACAGGTAGTAAGTATCTGAGATCAAATTTGAACTCAGATCTTCCTGACTCCAGGCCTAGTGCTTTAGCAACTGCTCCACCTAGTGACCCCTTCTGAAGCCTAAGATGCCACATCTGTTGCTTAGAGGCAGCTAAACGGTGCAGTGGATAGAGAGCTGGGCCTGGAGTCTGAAAGACCGGAGTTCAAATCCCACCTAAGACTCTTATGAGTAGTGTGACCCTGGACAAGTCACTTAACCTCTACTTTGGTTTCCCAGACTGTAAAATGGGGATTATAGTAGTACCTACCTCCCAAAGTTGTTGTAAAAATCAAATGGAATAACATTTGTAAAGCATTAGTAGGCACTCAATACATGCCTTTCTTCCTTGTTGACTTTGAGAAGTGTTTCAGGAAGAGCTGTTCAGGGGCGTCATCTGGAGGGAGAACAGGGGACAGTTGGCTCTGTGTGTTCTGAGGCCCAGACAAGTGATTTATTCTAGGTCACACAGGTGATGAGTGGCAGAGCAAGAGAGGCAATCCGGAGTCTTCCGACTCAAACCAAGCTGCCTCCTGTCCCCAAAGTTTCTATTAGGCACAGAGGGTAAAGCTAGGTGGGGTAGTAGATTGAGTGCCAGGCCTGCAGTCAGGAAGACCTGAGTTCAAATCTGGCCTCAGACACTTACTAGCTCTGTGACCTTGGGCAAGTCACTCGACTCTGTTTGCTTCAGTTATCTCATCTGTAAAATGGGCTGGAGAAGGAAATGACAAACTACTCCAGTATTTTTGCCAAGAAAACTCCAAAAAGGGTCATGAATTGTTGGACATGATTGAAATGACTTAATAACAACAGAGGAGAGAAGCAGTTGTTTGGAAATGACAGGTGAATAGGTTGAAAGCTTTAATATTTGGTAACTTTTGAAGAATGACAGAGTTCAGATGGAATTCAGGTGGAGGGGTCCTCAAGAGCCTTGCCCATTCTAACTTCCTGCATCCTATACCTTTGTTTCAGCAGAGGTCTCTTCTCCCCCCAGTCAGGTGAACCCAAGGCAACTTCAGATTAGCATATCTGAGCTAAAAAGATACTTTCCCTTTGGCTCCTATCATGATGATAGTGTGGTATTCTATTGTTAATTATAACTGAGTTAAAACTAACACATACCTCTCAAATAAAGTTCATCATAAACATGTCAGTCAACAAGCATTTTGTAGCACCTCTGTCTCCTTGCATGAAGTTGGCCTTTCCTAAATGCTTTTTAGTTGATAATCATAGGTTTCAATCTGACAGGAACAATAGAAGCAATTTAATCCAACCTCTTCATTTTAGCGATGAGGAAACTGACTCTGAAAAGGTTAGGTAACTTTGTCAAGGTCATCCAGTTGGTAGGAAAATGTAAAGCTGGGATTTAAACCCAGGTCTTCTGACTCTAAGGCCATCAGTCTTAAGATTGCATCACATTGCTCTATCATAGGCCTGACCAACTTCTGATTGACTCCTCACCTCTCCTATATGACCTTTAGTGATACTATTGATACATGAAGTCTTTCAACATAGCTTCTGAAATGTTTTGGCAGAACGTGTAAAATAAGCAGCTTGTGAGTGATGTTCTCTGTCTTCTGAACTTAACAGAGTTCACAACGTCCTAACTTCCAGCTTCACCATAATGCTTGGTGATTAAAGTTTCTGTTTGCTAGGGTACCAGTTAGCTGGAGGGGGGTGATGGTGGTGATAATAAAAGCTGTAGCTTTTACATGGAAGAGGAGCAGATAGTATCCCGGTGTTCATTTATATGTTGTTTTCCAGTTATTTTGCAGTTGTGTCTGATGTTTCATGACCCCATTTGGGGTTTTCTTGGAAAAGATACTAAAACAATTTGCCATTTCCTTCTCCAGTTCATTTTGCAAGTGAGGAAACTGAGGCAAAGAGGGTTAAGTGACTTGCCCAGAGGCACACAGCTAGTAAGTGTCTGAGGCCAAATCGGAACTCAGGAGGATGAGTCTTCCTTTTGTATGAGATAGTTGCTCCTTTTTACCTTTTCCTACCCAATTTTATTTTTTAGAATCACTGTGTCACACACAACTCAGTCCCAACCTTTCTTTCAAACTACCATAGTAATGATGACAGTTTTAAGAATACTGATAACATTTAATGAGTCCTTTATAATTAGTCTTTAATTTTTCCTTATATTTCTTCTGGATCTTTTATATTGAACTTATACAGATAGAGTGTGAAAGGAAGAAATGATACAGAGGAAGCAGGTAAGGATGGAAAGCCAGTAATGTTGGAACTTTACTCTCATAAGATCTGGATCGAAGAGGAAACAATGTCTACATCTGGAGGAGTACAAAAGTCTTTTGGACTTGGAGACAGGTGAGAGACCAGGGGATAATGTGGGGGATTTTAGAAGGGTGTATAGATTAAGATTTGGGGGGGGGAGCACGAGGAAGGAACTCTTAGGGAGTAGGTAGAATAAGGAATAGGAAGGTAAGGGTAGAAGATAAGGTAACAGGGATAGGGTAAAAAGAGAGGCTGAGAAAGACAATAGTGAGTAAAAATAAGATGGATGCAAATTAACAAATAGTAACTTTTAATGTGAATGGGATTAACTCATCCATAAAATAGAAATGGATAACAGAATGGATTAAAAATCATAATCTACCAATATGTTGTTTATAAGAAACACATTTAAGAATAAGCGATATACACAGAGTTAAAATGGAGGGTTGGAATAGAATTTCTTATGCTTCAGCTGATTCAAAAAAGACAGCGATAGCAATTATGATCTCAGACAAAGTTATGGCCAAAATAGATTTAATTAAAAGAGATAAACCAAGTAACTGCATTTTGATAAAAGGTACCATACACAATAAAGCAATAGCAATACTGAATCCATATGCACCAAATACTATAGCATCTAAATTTTTAAAAGAAAAGTTAAATGAATTACAGGTAGAGATAGATAGTAGTACTATAATAGTGGGAGACTTTAATCTTCCCCTCTCAGAACTATATGAGTCTAACCAAAAAAATAAATAAGGAAGAAATCAAGGAAATGAATAGAATTTTAGATAAGCTAGATATGATAGGTATCTGGAGAGAACTGAGTGAAATAGAAAGGAATATACCTTTTTCTTAGTGGTTCAGAGTACCTTTACAAAGATTGACCATATATTAGTACATAAAATTTCATGGTTAAAAGCAGAAAAATTAAAAGTATCCTTTTCAGATCACAATGCAATAAAATGATATTTAATAAGGGACCATAGAAATGTAGATTAAAAACTAATTAGAGATTAAACAACCTAATCTTAAAGAATGAGTGGGTTAAAGAACAAATCATAGAAACAAACACACACACACGCATAATTGTGTCTAATGGTAACCATGTCTATGGTGGAGGAGGGAAAAGAAAGAAGTTTGCATGATAACTTTATTATGTACTTAAAAAGAATAGCAAGTTATACATGATAGATTTACAGTTTCATATACAATTATCTTTTTAAAATTACTCTGTTATGGAAATGCTTGTTTTATTCCATAAATTAAAAATGAATAAAAATTTAAAAAAAGAAGATGAGTCTTCCTGACTCCAGGCCCAGCACTCTATTCACTGTGCCACCTAGTTGTCCAGTTCATTTATATATCAGGTTGCATATAAACACATGGTTGAAAATCTGTAATGATTTTTTTTTTGTCACGATAACAGAAAAGGTATTGGATTTGGAGTCAGAAGAGTTTGGTTCAAATCTTGGCTTGGCTACTTTGCTATCTGTCTGATCGTGGGCAGCTAACAACCTCTCTGATATCCCATTTCTTATCTGTCAGTTGACAAGCATTGAATAAGCACCTACTATATGCCAGGCCCTATACTAAGGGCCAGGGCTACAAAAAAGGCAAAAACCAGTCCCTGCTCTAAAGGTACCAGTCTCGTGAGAGAGACAACAAACAAACAAAAAACCTAAAAAAAAGCATGTCCAAAGTTATATACAGTTATATATAACTGTTATATTTAAGTTATATATATATATATGTTATATATATGTATATGGAAATCTAATAAAAAGTAAGAAGGTACCAGCATTAAGGGGCATTGGGAAAGAGTTCTTGTAGAAAATGAGACTTTAGTTGGGACTTGAAGGAAGGCAAGAAGGCCAGGAGACAGAGATAAGGAAGGAGAGAATTCTAGACATGGGAAATAACTATTGAAAACTCTCAGAGTCGAGAAATAGTTTCTTGTGTAAAGAACAGCAATGTCAATGTCACTAGATGGAAGGGTACAAGTGAGGGTATAAGGTGTAAAAAGATTGGAAATTGGAAAGTTGGGGGGCACAGTACATTATAAAAGGCTTTGAATGCTAGAGAACTTTATATTTGACCCTGGAGGTCTAAAGGAGAGATTGGAGTTTATTAAATAGGGGAGGGGGGGAGGAAATGTACTATGATCAGATCTGAGCTTATAAGAAGATGGTGGTCAGACTAAGTGGCCTCTAAGTTTCCTTCCAGTTTTGAGTTCATTATACTTTGACCAGATACCAAGAGGGACAAAGATACCCACCACCCCCCATATTTCTTTGCTATAGCTCATAGTCCAAAATTGTCACTTTTTTTATTCTCAGGCTTATATACCTTCCCCTTTAACCTTTTTCCTCCCATTCTACTGGATGTAATTAGGTGAGTTTATTCTCAATCCAGTTGCTATATTCCTAAACTGGGAACTTCCTTCTAGATTCCCATCATAATGTAAGAGTTAAAGGAGGTGCTAGGATTCTATAAGTTCAAGTGAACAGATTTGGAGTTAAACCTTGGAGTGACCTTGGATCTAGAAAAGAATGAATTATTAATTAATAAAGATGGGAGGGCATTTTTCTTCTTCTTGGGATGATTAAGTCCAAGGTCCCAGAGTCTGGATTTGGGGCGGTGTCAAAGGAGGCAAGGGGGCACAATTAAGGATGTTTTAGTATGACGTTTTTGTAAATATATGTACATTTTATGCCTGAAAATTCTACCCTATGTGACCACAAGAGGCGTGTGTGTGTGTGTGTGTGATATCAAATACAGTATAACAGAAAGAGTGTTGGATTTGGAGTTAAAGAACTTGGTTTCAAGTCATAGTTATGCCACTTAGTAGTTGTGGTATTTAGGGCAAATCACTTCTCCAATCTGTGCTTCCTTTTCTCCATCTGACAATTTAAGGGAGTTGGGCTAGATAATCTCTAAGTTTGCTTCCAGCTCTAAATCTATGATCCTAAGTCAGGTGATAGATACTACAATGATGGCTCAAAGTTTCTCAAAGATGAGGATGAGGTGAGCTCCCTGAAACCTTCAAATCTTGCTGGGTAAATGCTTGGTACTGGTTTTATTGGGGGAGGGGAAGGGTGTAGGAGGTTTTAATAGGGTAGGGGGATAAAGGTAGAACTCTAGGACCTAACTGAAAGACTCAAAACCTCAGAACCAAGAAGAAAAATGCCCTCAGTAAAAAATGCTGAAAACCTGTTTTAAGTAAAAGGGGAAATGAATCATTTTCAGGTGAACCAGTCAAATCCTAATTAAGAAGAATTATCTTAATCCCCCTTAAAACTTGGCAGGAGGAATGACATATAGTCAAACTGCCTTTAATTCTGATATTTGCTGTGCCCACAGAAAAGTCCTCAGTGTAGACTGAGCAAGAACGGCAATAAACAATACAACTTGGAAAGAAGAAAGGTTACTCTGGGGAAAATCTTTCTCCAGCCTCCTGACTGAGATTTGCATGTGACTATGGTTAGGCCTAAGCTTTGTGAGGGTTTGACACTGAAGATGTCCCCAAAGAATTATCAACTTTACTGGTTTTTTAAATAGTATCGTGATGGAATACTACTGTGCTGTAAGAAATGATGAGCTCGATGATCTTAGAAAAACATGGATAGACTTGCATGAAATAATGGAGTGAAAAGAGCAGAACCAAGAAAACATTGTATACAGTAATAGCAATATTGGTTTAAGAACAACTTTGAGGGAATAAGTAATTTTGGCTATTATAAATATTCAAATTAGCTACAAAAGATTTATGAAGGAAGATCTATCTGGATCCAGAGAAAGAACTGATCAATAGAAGTATGTATAGAATGACTTTACATATATATGTATATATATATATATACACACACACATATATACATATTTGTATCTAATCTCTAGAGTGGGGGGAGAAAGAAAAAAAATTTCCATGATAACTTTATTATATATTCAAAAGGAATAGCAAACTGTTCATACTAGATTTGTAGTTTCATGTGCAATTATCTCTTTTTTAAAATTATACTATGTTATGGAAATGTTTGTTTTATCCATGAATTAAAAATAAAATAAATAAAAATTTTAAAAAAGAAAACAATAGTACAATATAGAAGGCAGAAGAGCCACAAATCAAGAATTGGCAACAGTTAAAGTCACTGATTTCAGCCCTATAGTTCCCCTTCTATCTTATAGTAAGCAGCAAAGCCACAACTAGTGTAGAGTAACAGGAGCTTCACCAGCATCCTGGCGGGGGGCAGAGGGGGAATGAAGAGGAGCTGGCTGAGTTGGAGGGAGAGAAGAAAGCTTTCTTCCTCCCATGGTCGCTGTTGCTCCATTTTATCTCATGGTCTTCAGCTGGCTCAGAGTGCCTTTGTTGTTGTTGTGGTTGTTGTGGTGGTTGTTTGTCCTTTGTTCTTGTAGAGGACCATGACATCAGGGAGGTGATGCCACGACATGCAAGTGAATTGGGTTTAAGTGAGGCAGGGCTGTGCAAAGTCAGCAGGCTCACTGTCTCCTCTGGAGCCATCTGGGTCCAGTGGCCAGATACAGACCAGGACAACTGGAGATGGCTCAGAGTGTCTTGTAGAGTGACCAGTCCCAAGGTTATCATCACCATTCTGCCTCTTAGGATCTACCTCTCTTAATACTTGTATGGTTGCAGGCCAAATCTCAGGGCAACGGGGTTGATTGAACCTGCAGTACAACTCTCCTTCTGTGTTGCCGCTATCTACTGCTACCCTTTTCTCCAGATGAATTTGCCTCTGGCGCAAGAATCCCTAGTTATGGGTCTGGCCCCTACTAGGAATAACACCCTATTGTGATAAGGCCTTGGGTTCCTATTGTAATCAACAGGAAATGGAGGACTCTCACTAATTGGGGGTGGGGGGAGGCACTACATATATTAGAAAGCATAAAACATAATTTGCAACTGCAACTAGCTACTCTTACCATTTGTCCCCCTTCTCACATTTTTCACACCTTACTCTGGACTCAGTAATCAAATTCATACTATCATAGACAAAAGGACTTATCAGACAGATGACTTCTTATGGATCAACTCCCCATCCTTGGGACTCCTCAGAGACTCCTTTTGCTTGTTACCACTTCTATATATGTGTTGTCTCTCCCTATTTGAATATTATTAATTGTATTGTTATTAATTGAAAAATATTTGAATAGACTGCCTCAATTTTGTATTTGTAACTTCAGTGCTTAGCATAGTCCCTGGCATATACTATAGGTACTATATCTGTTATTTCATTTGGAGAGGGAATTCCAGGATGTGGAAAATCCCTCTACCAGTGTAGGTTAGTACTTTTTCTGCAACTCACAATGTTACTTAGAGAACTGAAAGATCAGCTAGGTGGGCACAGTGAATAGAGTAACAGGCCTGAAGTCAGGAAGACATCTTCCTGAGTTCAAATCTGGCCTTAGATACTTACTCAGACACACACACTAGCTGTGTGACCTTGGGCAAGTCACTCAGTTTCCTCATCTGTAAAATGAGCTGGAGAAGGAAATGGCAAACCACTCCAGTCTCTTTGCCAAGAAAATCTCAAATGGGGTCACAAATCAGACACAACTTAAAAAACAACTGAACCAAAACAATAAAAAAGAACTAAAAAGGTAAGTAATTTAACTAATTTATCACTCACTCACTCATTCATTCATTCATTCACTCATTCATCTTTTTCCCAAAATCCTCCTCTTCCCTCCCTCCTAAATTCTTCTTTTTTTTGGATATCATGACATTCCTCCAAATTGCTCAAATAACTGACATTTATAATCTTGAAACCAAATATGGATTTTCACTTTACAAAAGGAATTAGTGAAGAATTTGTTTAAGTAGCACTTTAATTAATGACTTGATGGGGAGACTAAAAGACAAAGGATCATTACTGATAAGGGGAGCGTCAGGAAAAAAAGGCTTAGTGGAGGTTCTAGCCTTTAAATTAGAACTGGGACTTGACATAGGGATAAGACTTCAAGAGGTGGAGATTGGGCAGTGAACAGAATTTCAAGTAGGGAACAAGATGAACAAAGGAAGAGACTGAAAAATGTGTGGCGTATATAGTGGACAACACCATGTCTAGTTTATCTAGAGTACAGATTATTTGTAGTGGAAAAGTGCAAGATAATGAAGGAAAATTAAAATACCATGAGATTTTAGGAAGCCTTCAATCTCAGGCTGAAAACTATAGTATTTATTCATAGATAATAGGAAGTCATTGAAAGGCCTTAAGCAGTAGAGTGACATGATTGGTACCAAGAGCAGAATAGGACCTACAAAAGAAGAATATGATAGCAATTTGAAAGATGGATGGAGTTAAGAGTACAGAGAATGAAGACAGAAAGATCTATTTCTAGGAACCTATTCCTAAGCCTTAGGAAGGTTATTGTGGTGTCTGTGTGGAGATGGTTTCAGAAGAGAAAGATTAGAAGCAGAGAAACCAATTAGGAAATTTTTACAATAGTTCAGGCTACAAGTAGTGAGGGTCTGAAACTAGGGCAATAGGTGTATCATAGGAGAGAAAAGAGGTGCATCATAGGGCAGTCATGAGATGTTATAGAGGGAGAATCATGGCATGATGACAATTTGGATATGATGGCATCGGGAAGATTCAAGGATCATTTGGAAGTTGCAAAATTGGGTGACTGCAAGGATGGTGGTACCCTCAAAAGAGACAAGGAAAAATGGAGGAGGAATGGGTTTAATGGGCAAGACAATTAGTTCTTATTTGGATATGTTTTTAAGATAATCAATAGGGAATCTAGATAAATATCTAGCATGTAATTTTTCAGGTGGAACTATATTACAAGAGAGAGATTTGTTGTTGCTGTTCAGTCATGTCTGACTCTCTATGACCCCATTTTGTTTTATTTTTGGCAAAGATACTGGAGTGGTTTGCCATTTCCTTCTCCATCTTATTTTATAGATAAGGAAACTGAGGCAAATAGGGTCAAGTGACTTGCCCAGGGTCACACAGAGAGTAAGTGTCTGAGACCAGATTTGAACTCATAAAGAGGAGTCTTCCTCATCCCAAGCCCAGTGCTTTATCCACTGTGCTACCCAGTTGTCCCAGAAAGAGATTAGGAATGGCCTTATCAAATCACAAATTTATAGTTGAAAAGAAACTTAAAATCATCTAGTCCAAGTCACTCATTTTATTTTTGATATCTTTTTTTGTTTTCTTGATGTCTTTTTTTTATATCTCATTCATTCATTTCCCAGAGCTGTGCCTAGAATCAGAAAGACTTGAGTTCAAATTCAGTCTCAAATATTTATTAGCTGTGTTACCCTGACAAGTCATTGAACCTGTTTGTCTCAGTTTCCTCATCTATAAAATAGAAATAATGACAGCACATACCTCTCAGGGTTGTTGTGAGGAAAAATTAAACAATATTTGTAAAGTGCTTAGCACAGTGGATGGCAATTGGTAGGCTTTACATAAATATTAGCTATCATCAGCAGCATCATCATGCTTCTCCCTTCCCCTCCCCAACCAAATGAACTCTTTCCTATAACAGAGAAAAAAGACAAGTAAAATAAACTAGTTCAATGACTAAATTTCATAGTGCATATCAGAGGTTAGGAGGGGAAGAGACACAGAGAGAGACAGACAGACAGACAGAGACAGAGACAGAGAGACAGAGAGAGAAAAGAGAGAGAGAAACAGAGAGACAGAGACAGAGAGAGAAAAGAGAGAGAAAAACAGAGAGAGAGACAGAGAGAGAAACAGAGAGAGAGAGAGAGGGAGTGGGAGAGGGAGAGAGAGAATGAACACATTTATTCAGCACTTAAGCAAAATAAGAAGCTTGGGTGAGATTTTGTCTTATTTTGCTAAGGCCCAGGACTACATAGCCCTTCCCAGCTTCTTCTCCACCCCACCCTCCACCTCCATCCTCAGGAGACAAGGCAGAATCCAAGTTTCTAGGGGGTGGAAATGGTGGTCCAAGTAGAGAAAGATATAGTAAGGAGATAACCAGAAAAATGATCAGGGATGGAAAAGTGAGGAAATATTTCACAACTAAGGCTATTTAGTCTTGGATAGGAAAGACTGAAGGATGACTCGATAGCCTTTTTTTCCTATTACATATAGAATTGTATCAGAGATAATAGCGACAGCCAAGTGTTCTCCATCTCTGTTCAGGATTGAGCAAGAAGAAATGGGGTATAAGGATTTAGGTCAAACAGGAGCATGAAATCACTTCAGGCTTAGTCTGCTCTCCAAAACTAGGTCTTTCTCTGGAAGGATTGCTTAATAACAGTTCTCATCCTCCTACCTGTATATGTTATCTTTGCCAAATACTAAACAAAAGTACATTTAGGGTTTGTGTCATAACTTCTGTGAGACACAAAGGAGCTTCATAAGGTTATTGCAGTGCAAAAGAAATGAGAATGATCTTCAGGTTACTGTAGGGCAATAGGAATTGGCAGAGCTCTCAAGCCTAGAGGTTGAATCAGCAGTTCTAATGCAATGATAATGTTCTCCAGATGGGAAGTCTCCCTAAAGATGAAAGTTCAGCAGGAGTGAAGACTTCCCAGTTCTTGTTCTTCTTTCAGTTGATTGGGAAGAAAACTTCCTCCAGAATTGTTTTAGGGGTGGTTGCAGTTCAGGATTGTGTTGGAAGGTGGAGAGAAAACTAGTAAAACACTCTTAAAAAATGGAGCCAAGCGTATACAGGCTTGGACTGTTAAAGTCAAGGAATGAACACAGAGAAGGGGAAAGATAGAGTTGCATACTTTTTAATCCTCCATGTTTTGATTATTTAGGATTTTCCTATCAAGATTTCAAAGAGAACAGGTTCCTGTTTATCTTTATGTAACAGGTTCATGGAGGGGGGTTGGCCCCCCCACACTTTAAACTTCTTGCAAGAGCATGCAGACACCTGCTTAGGCTGTGGGCTTGTTTGTCACTCCAATTTACCCTCACACTAGAAGGAAAGAAGGAAGGAAAGAAGGAAGGAAGGAAGGAAGGAAGGAAGGAAGGAAGGAAGGAAGGAAGGAAGGAAGGAAGGAAGAAAGAAAGAAAGAAAGAAAGAAAGAAAAAGAAAGAAAGAAAGAAAGAAAGAAAGAAAGAAAGAAAGAAAGAAAGAAAGAAAGAAAGAAAGAAAGAAAGAAAGAAAAAGATGAAATGAAATAGTTGTAATACGGTTAAGCAGAATGGTTGAAGATGACTAGTGCCCCATCCTGGCATAATACCTGAATGGAATGACTATCATGAACCTTACAGTGTAGCCTCACCTATGGGACATGTCTATACATTCTATCTCTAGACTGACTTTTCCCAATCTATCCTCACAGTGACTGGTCTGTGTTCCCAGAGAAGGACTACCATCACAGGATTATAACTCAAACACTTTCATGAGCCTAGGAATAACCTATTTTGGGGGAAGAAAGAGGGAGAAGAATATATTTCATCCTGCTCTCCACTGTAGTTTCTGAGCCCCCATCAGTATGCTTCCATTTACACAAAAAAGTCATTCACAATGATGATACTGTTGCCTTTTAAACATAAAACATTTAATTATAGTTATTCAATACAAATCAATGCGAGAATAGCTAATACATCACAATAAATCCATAAACCTGGGCCATACCCCCTCACCAATACACAAAGGATCTACGTAGAGAGCAGGAACATACAGAAAACTAGTTGGAAGACACATGAGTGAGGACAACCTATGTGCTAGGACAACTCACAACTCTATACTACAGACCTTTATCATCTTGGTCCTTCAGGTCCTTGGTCACATAAATCTACTCCTTTGTTAGTTGCTTCCTTTCTGGTTTTCACCACCTTCCTCTTGAACAAATGTACTCATCTATTCTTACACTGATAAACTTCTGACAAGCTCTTTTTAAACTCACAAACACCTTAAAAATGGTGCTGAGATAGTGTTATGGTATAATAATGACAGGGCAGCTAGGTGGCATATGTTGGGCCAGGAGTCAGGAAGGCTCATCTTTATGAGTTCAAATCTGGCCTCAGATACTTAATAGCTGTGTGACCCTGGGCAAGTCACTTAACCTTATTTGCCTCAGTTTCCTCATCTGTAAAATGAGCTGGAGAAGGAAATGGCAAACCACTCCAGTATCTTTGCCAAGAAAACCCCAATGGCGTCATGAAAAGTTGGACATGACTGAAAATGACTGAACAACAAGAAGTAATAATGACAAGCAATTCTCTTAAAGCAGAGAACTGATAAGTTCCTCAGGTTGGCTTTCTGGGCAAGGCAGACAAGCTCAGACAGCTCTTCACTCATCAAGATTCTGTGTCATCTAATTAGTTCCCAGTATCTTGTTACGGCAAAGCAGAGTTCACAGCAAAACCTTTCTTTCTACATATGCTTTGCCCTATCAAGTCAGAGAAAGTAGAGAAAAACCAACACCTATGAGAAGTTTCATTTCTCTCAATGTAGATGACACTAGAGGGAAATAGCTGAACTTCACTTTTTTCTATTTAGCAGGTTCCCAGCCCCACCCCTTTTTTTACAACAATGCTTTTCTCCAATTAGCAGCTTCCCAGATGCAATAATGGAAGTCATTCTGTCAGCTGACTAATCCTATTCACATCTTCCCTTTTAGATCCCACTGCCTTCTTATCTATTCTTGTTGTGCTCTGGACTGCTGACTTCTCTAACAGCCTCAATGGGTCAAAAATGAGCTTGCTGATCCTCAGTGAATCATTTTCTTTATGATAAAAATATCATAAAATTCACCTTTCTTTTAGGTATAAAATCAACAGTCTATATTAAATCAGCCCATAGCTTCTGGACAGCAATTTGGCCATTTTTTAAAGTATCCATCTTGCGGACTCAAAATAGGTAAACATAAAACCCTTTAGGCTCAGTCATTTTTCTATCCTAAAAGAGGTCCTCTCGGTCCTCTCAGTCCTCTTCCAGTCAATGTTCATATTTCAACTGGTAAATTATATTTCTTCACAAATGGATATTTAAGATACATTACAAACAAAAGATTTTGCCCCCCTTTTCAACTAAACTATTCACTTACAACATTGGGTAATACCTTATATTTTTCACAAGTTGATGTAATGATTTTTTTTTTGTGTAAGAGTTCATTTTTCTGCTCTAAAAGTCTACTGTGTGACATACCCCCTACCAACCAAATTATGCAAACATAAAAGGTTAAATACCTTCCCCCAGAATAAAGACACTATGTCCACAGCAAAGCAAATCCTCTTTTTAGTAGACTCTGGTCATAAGTCTCAGAGCCAGAATTTTCAAGGGTATTTCAGAGGAATCTTGTTACACAAATACGATTTGTGGAATATTCTACATCTAGTTTACCTGAGTGTTTGCATGAGAAGTGAGGTCCTTTTCCTTTATGGGAGGGAGGCCTAGACATGAAACAGATTCTGGGATTTTCCAAGGGAAATCCTGGGTGCAGAAAAAAAAAACATACGCCAAATTCTGTTGTTTAGACAAAACCCCTGGGTGCAAGAATGAACTATAGAATTACCTATAGAGAATAGTCCATGAACAAACCCAGTTCATGGGAACCCAGAGATATTAGTCTGGGCAATAGGGTGCATTTATAGACTTGTTTTGGAAGCTTGCCTACTTAATGACTTTAAATGATTTTATTCATTGCCAATGAGAACACTATAAATGTGAGTAAACAAAAATGGGTTTTTTTGTTTTTCAGAATGGGCACAGTTGAGACAAGACAAATAATCAGGTGGCTTTCTTGAGAAGAATCCTCATATTTTCTTTCCTTGGAAAGAAATGTTCTGATCTAGCTACTAATTCTTTGCCCGTCATACATGGTCTCTCCATTACTTTAGCTTACAATTTCCCTCTTGATAACCCTACTGGATGTTGAATGACCATCCATGCAGGATTTGGAGGCTTTGTCACCTGCATTTGGGATAGCCTAGACTCGTGATATACCTAAGTTCAATTTTGGAAACTTTGTTGGATTAATCTAGGTGGGAGCAAAGAGACAAAGAAAGTGAAATTGACACTTTGAGATCAAACTACTAGGATCAAGTCTCTCTGTGAGCCCAGAGTCCCTGGGCAGTGCCCTGGCTATGGGTAACATTTTTAAAGGTCTTTCCTTCAGCCTAACAATCTTCCTAACCAGACTCCCCTTACACCACCATAACACTGATGTACTTCTCATGCAGTATTGATTTAATAGCCCTGACAATGCTCCTGAGGTGCTGACATAACTTTCACTTGTCTGGATTGTGGCCAGAATTAGGCATAAACAAGGAATTTATGAGACACCAAAGAGGAGTGTGGACACATTTGAAGGTGAATGGAGGAGAAAGAAAAATGATGAGTGGTTCAAAGTCAATGCATCCATGCCTTCCCATTGGCCACTGCTATATTCTTCAGAAGCAGGGCTGTGAACCCTCTTGTGGCTGAGCTGGATCCATGCATAGGTAGCAATTGCAGTGAGATAAATTAAGTGGTACAGGAATCACAATTGTTCAGGAGTGAAGCTGATCAGGAAATAGAAATGAAAGTGTGCAAAAGAGAAATCATAACTAATCCGAGGCCAATCTTGCCCTGGGGAGAAACCAGCTGTCTGGAGGCAGCTCAGTGTCATACACAGAGTGCTACACTTGGAATTCAGATGACTTGGATTCAAATCTCACCTCTGACAGTACTAGCTGTGTGATCCTTGGCAAGTTAGTTAACCTGTCTGAGCCTCACTCATTTATGAGATGAGAGGGTTTAATTACATGGTCTCCAAGGTTCCTCACAGTTTTAAATTTATGACCTATAATTAATGAACCTACGGCTACTTGTAGTACTTCAAAGAAGGAGACACTATAGACAACAGATAGATAGAAAGATAGATGATAGATAAATAGAGATATATCTAAAATAAGCAAAGGTCAAGCAATATGAAAAGTTCTCAAATGAATTATCAATTAGTAACAACCATAGTGCTCCAAACCACTATTTAGAGAAATGCAAATCAAAACAACCTTGACGTTTGAGCTCACACCCAATAAATTAATATACCTAATGAAAGAGGGGAACAGTCAATGTTGTAAGGACTGCAGAAAGACCGGTGCACTAATACATTGTTGGTGGAACTGTGAATTACCCTAACCATTCCGGAAAGCAACTTGGAATTATGCAAACAAAGTGGCTAAAATGTCCATACCCTTTGACTCAGAGATCCCACAACTAGGCATATACCCCAAGGAGTTCATTAATAATATTTAAAAAAGACTTCATATATACTGAAATGTTCATAGCAGCTCTTTCTGTGGTAATAAAGAACTGGGGGTTAAAAGTAAATGCCTATTGATTAGGACTGTAAGAAATGAACATGATGAATTCAGAGAAGCATGGAAAGACTTAAATGAACTAAAGCAAAGTAAAGTAGGCAGAACCAGAGGGAAAAACCATACACAATGGCTATAGTAGTGTAAATGTAAAGAACAACAAACATAGAGTAATTGAAAATGGATATAGCAAAAGTACAAAGAACAAGTTTAGCCCCAAAGAGGAGATATGAAAAGATACCTCCCTCATTCCTTTGCAGAGGTGATAGGTTTATAGGCATGGAACGACATATAATATCAGATTTTTTTCATTGTAGTTATTGGTTTTGATTATTTTTTTCTCTTCCTTTCTTGCTTTTTTCTTTTATTTATTTATTTATTTGCTATAAAGAATGGTTCTTAAGGAAAGAGAGGGGAAACGATGCAGGGGAAATTTAGGTGATATAAAAATGAAATATATTAATACAAATATATATTTTTTCAAAGAACTGGAAACCAGTCTACAATGAAGTTTTATAATGAGGGAATAAATCTTAGGTGGAAGCTGTACCAGCCCGAGATGGAAGTGACTGAGGGGAACTGTATTTTGAAGGTTTTGTTTTTTCCATTATTTATTTGTTTCTTGTTTACTTGCCTCTCTGTCACAACAGTTGATCCCTCTGTTTTGAGAAAGGAAGGGGAAATGGGGAAGGGAATTAAGATGTATATATATATCCTAATATGTGCCAGGAACTATGCTAAGTGCTTTCCACATATCTCATTTGATCCTCGCAACAAACCTGCAGTGTTGATAGTGCAACTATCCCCATTTTTCAGTTGAGAAAATTGAGACAAACAGTGTCACACAGCTAGTAAATGTCTGAGGCAGGATTCAAACTTATGCCTTCCTTACTCTGTTCACTGTGCCACATGCAATATATTTTGTGCAGAGATCAATGAAGCACACAGCCACAGGCCATACGGACTAGAGGGAATCTGTAGGATGGGAATTAGAGCCATGATCTGACCAATTCACACTTTAACTATAGAAAAGTCAAATTAACAATCATTCATTAAATGTCTACCACATGCCTGGCCCTGTGCTAAGCTGTAAAGATCAAAGAAAGGCAAAATTAATCTCTTCCCCCAAGGTCACAGTATAACAGAGGAGACAACATGCAAACAACTATGTATAAATAAGATATATGCAGAATGAATTAGAGATGATTGCAGAGGGAAGAGACTAAAGTTAAAGAAGATTGGGACAGGCTTCTTATGAAATCTAGGACTTTAGCTCAGACTTGAAAGAAGTGAAGAGATGGAGATGAGTAACCTAGCACAGGGGGCAGTCAGTGATGATGCACAGGGTCAGGATATGGAGAGTCTTGTGCCAGAAGAAGGAAGGAGAGCAGTGTCAGAATCTGTGGACAGAAGTAAGGTATAAGAAGACTGGGAAGTTAGGAAGCGGTCAGATTATAAAGGACTTTAAAAGCCAAAAGGAGAATTTTATATTTTATCCTGGAGGTGTTAGGGAGCCAGTGGAGTTTTTAATAGGGGTTGGGGGAGTTGACATGGTCAGGCACTTTTGGAGGATTACTTCGATTAATGAGTGGAGGATAGATGGGAATGGAGAGAGATCTAAGGTGGGAAGACTAACTAGAAGGCTATTGCAGTAGTTCAAGCATGAGGCAATGAGGACTTTCATCTGAGGATATACACCAGGGTGATAGCAGTATCCAAGGATAGAAGGGATCATATTGGAGAACTTTTGGATAGGTAGAAATGACAGGACTTGGCAACAGTGTGGGTATGGGCAATGAGAAAGTGAGGAGACAAGGACGGAAGAGTTGAGGATGATATCTATGTTGCAACCACCTATAAACCAACAAGAGTAAAATCATACCATTCAGAAAGGGAGAGAGCAAAGAGGAGAAAGGTAACTCACTTTCTAAGAGCTAGTGAATGGTGGATGGTTACCCCTACAGCACCTCCTAGTGTTGGATGGTGAGGATGTGCACTCCATTGACACCTTTTCTACTCTAGACATTAGTTATAGTGCCTCCTAGTAGACACAGCATTTATCACGGTTACCTGTATTGTGTCAACTCCCTCATAGATCATGAGTTCTGTGAGGTCAGCCTGGTGTCTTATCTAAACCCTAAATCTTCCCCCAAAGGCTGGGTATGCCACTGCACATACAGTGTTTGTTTAATACAGATAGGATTTTAATTTCTTCTAAAACCAAACCATTTTAATTAATATATCATTTATCTCTAACAACAGGAGATCCCTTTGTTCCAAGGTTCAATCAACAAATATTTAAATAATCTACTATGCATACTAAATATGCATAGTGTGGCAAGTTCTACCAAACTGGAAAGTTTTCAAGTAAAGCTCCAGAAATAGATTGACTGTCTACCATTTCAGGACCAGCTTTGATGAGTGCAGAGAGCTGATTATTAGAGAGTTGGTCCCCAAGTAATGAGTTTGTTTTGATTACTGAAACTCCTGAACATAGTTTATTGAAGACAGAGAGGCTTTGTAATCTTTACCAATGGACTGAGTACTCATACATTTAAAGTAATTATTTGTTTTACCTTTGATTATCAAAGTCTTGGCCATTAAAAGAAAATTGATTTTATAGACCTGAAAGATGACCCAGTGCTTAGAAGGACCAGACAAGGAGATAATTAGAAATCAAAGTGAAAAGAACAGTTCAGGTCCTTTAACAATGGGAAGGAGTGAAGAGGATGATTAGGAATCAGTCAGCAACCCAGTCTAAGTCAAGCACATCAAAGGAAAAAAATTTGGGATCAAGGTAATAGAACTAGCACTCAAGTCTTGCTAGGAATTGCTCGCTCATATATATCACTCTCTTGGGTCAGGGACATTTCTGGGCTCTTTAGCACTGGCACAATCATTGGGCTCACACAGTGATGGTAACTCTTCCCTTCCTAGGGTTATCCCTGCCATTAACACATAGACCTTCACAACAGATTACTATTAAATGAATGAGTGGATAAATAGGAGGAAAATGGGTAGAACAATCTGCTAACTTCCCTGTCAACGTAGAGTATGTTTCCCTGCCAGGGCAAAGGAGCAGAGATCCTCAGAGATCCCCACACAATTAACCCCTGGAGATCACCCAAAAGCCTCAATAGAAGTCACTAATGGGAATAGTATGAATTCCACAGCCCGGTGGATTAAGCTGAGTTTCGCTTTCATAGCCTGCTCATATTTTCTCTTTACTGGTGTGTAATTTGAGCAGTTCACTTTAATCTTTCAAGCTCAAGGGTAGATAATTTAGGGCTTGTACAGTTCTGTCAGAGGTCAACACTTGCTGACATTTAGCTTATGTGAACTACCCTTGCTAAGAGGTTGCAAAAGTTCATTTTCAGGGGGACAGGGGACTGACAGGAGGAGATAATCCTGCCTTTTGAAATCCTTCATGAAATGTGACCTGAGAAAGTGTCTGATTCCTCTCCACCATGAAGGCAAAGCCTGACACGTCGCTTGATCTTTTCCCCGTCATGAGAAAATCAAACTCACCCACTGTGGGGCTTATTAGCATGTAATTGATTTGAATACTGAATGATAATTTCATTATTGAAAAGATGAAGAAAGTGATTTGCAGAATTATTTTACATCTAATTCCAACCAACCAGGAGAAACTCTTTCCTATAGTAAAGGTGGTAAGAACTTTGGAGTCTAGTGAACTTTCCATCTTAGAATCTGTGATAGAGGAGAGGAAATGCTGGGCATTGTCTGATATGCATATGAAATTTTAGGAAAGCATATTTCAAAGAATTCAGAGAAAGAATAGGTGAGATCCAATGATCTGAAATTCTGCAGGAAAAGTCTTCCCTGGAAGGACAAGAAGCTCCCAAATAGGAAATCTTGCAAACAAAAACAGAAATGATTCTGAGGAAAATTGTTCTTTTTTTAAAATACTGACCTTATAGTAGAAATGATTATCCTACTTCAACTCATTTTATTCTCCATCAGTTCGTATAAGTCTTTCTGTAGCTCTTTAAAATCTCCTATTTCTTCATCTCTTACAGCATAATAGTACTCCATCACATTCATATACTGTAGCTTATTCAGCCATCCTTTAGTTTCTAGGAGACACTGTTAACCATTTATGGTGGATACTGTAGGAGGGATGCTTTTAAAAAACATTTATTAATTTATTTATCTATTTTGAAGTTGGACTGGATGATCTCTGGGCAGCTAGTTGCACAGTGGTTAGAGCACTGGCCCAAATGGGCAGAATCATTCCCCTTCTATATGACAGACCTTCAAATACTTGAACACAGGTATCATAATCCCTTTGAGTCTACTCTTCAGGTTAAATATCAGTCATTAAACATTTATTGTGTCTACTATGTGCCAAACAGTATGCTAAGCACTGAGGATACAAAGAAAGGTAAAAGATAGTCTCTGCTCTCAAGAAGTCCACTCTATATTGAGGGAGACAACATGTGAATAACTATGCAAAAACAAGCTATCTACAGGATGAGTCTGAAATAAAGGAGGAGGGCACTAGAATTAAGGGGGATGGGGCAGACTTCCTTTAGAAGGTAGGATTTTAGTTGCGACTTGAAGGAAACCAGAAAATGAAAGGCCTTTAAGCATGGTGGTGTTCCTCCTCTGGACAGTTTCTGGCTTATCAATGTCCTTTTAAAACTGTAGTGCCCCCCCAAAAAAACAACTGTAGTGCCCCAAACTGAACATAATATTCTAGATGTGTTATGTCTAGGGCAGAATACAGAGGTGATATCACCTCCTTGTTCCTGGAATGTATGCCTCTCTTAATGCAACCCAAAACTGTTTTAATTTTTTGGCTTCTATAGCACATTGTTGACTCAAATTAAGTTTGTGGTCTTTGAAAACCCCAAGATCTTTTTACAGTCAAGCTGTTACTGAATTTATCCCTATTGAATTTCATCTTATTAGATCCTACCCAATACTCTAGCCTGTTGAGGTCCTTTTGGACCTGTTTGACTCTGCCATACAGTATGGTAACTATCCCTTGCGGTTGTGTGTCATCTGCAGATTTGATGAGCAGGCCACCTATGTCTTTATCTGTTATTGATAAAAATGTTAAAGAGAATCAACACAGGATTGGCCCCGGGACCAAGTATACATCCTTGAGGCATTCCACTAGAGATCTTCTAAACTATTGACCATGAAACCTTCTGACTCTGGTCATTCAACCAGTTTAAATCCATCTAATTTTATTATCACAGTTCATATTTCTCCCTCTTTTCTATGAGAATAGTGCAACTACTTAATCAAATGATTTTATAAAATATAGGTAAGTCTTATATACAACAATTCTCCAACTACCAGTTTAGAACCCTGTCAAAAAAAAAAGTAAAATTAATACAACATGATCTGTTCTTCATGAAGTTTTGCCGGCTCTTTGTAATCAACCATTGCTTCCTTTTCTAGATTTTCACAATCTTTTTAATGATCCATTAAAGAATTTTCCCAGGAATTCAAGTCAAGTGCATTGACCTGTGCTCCAGATCTTTGCTCAGATGAATCTATAAAGCCTTAGGGTATACAAAGCATATTTTTCTCATGATAATACACGTAAAAGTAGATATTGTAAGAGCCATCTCTCACCAGCTTAAATATAGTCCACAAAGTCTATTCTCTTCCCTTTTTTGAAAATAAGGAACATTTCCCCCTCTCCAATCTTGTGGTACCTTTCCAATTTTCCATGATCTTTCAAATATCACTGACAATGGCTCAGCAGTCACATCCTCAAAGGATATAATTCAATTGAGTCAGGTGATTTGAATTAATCACCAGCCTTCTTGAATTCATCATGATCTAGGTGATCTCTGACTGTCTCCTTATTTACCCTGGATATCAGCTCTCTGTTAGCCATTTTTATTCTGTCAATTCCAGTGCAAAGTCATCCATTCTCCTGGCCAGAGAAATTAGAAGAAAAATTAAAATTGAGTAGCTCTCCCTTCTTTCTGTTGTCAGCAATTATTTTCAATTCACCCTCAAATGGAGACTCTTTTTTGAGCCTCCTTTTTGTCCCATTAGAGCAAAAAGCAGACATAAAACCTACCCCAAAACCCTGTTTAATGCTCAGCTTCCAGCTCCAGTCTCAGTTCATTCTAAGCTTTGGCACTTGGGACAGTATTTAAAAAAAAAAAAAAAGACTATACCACTCTGCTACCCTCCCTCAAGTCTACTTTCTACATAATTCTCTTTAAAATCCAAGTTGTACTTTCATGGGGTAGAGCCAAGATGGAGGATAGAGAAAACACTCAGCTGAGTTTTTCTAATGTTCCCCTCCAAACAATTTTAAAATAACACATCAGATTGAATTCTGGAGTGTCAGAGTCAACAATAGGTCAGAGTGAAATATTCTTCCAGTCCAAGATAACATAGGAGGTTGGAAAGAGAGATCTGTGAAGCAAGGGGGTTGGGGGAGGGTGGAGGTTGGCCCAGAGGCCATGTGGATGAAACACCAGGGGTGGGATTAGGTGGTGGAGACAAAAGCAGCCACAGATTCAGGAGCTCTCAAGCCAAAGACAGTAAGGGGACTAGCAATTGGTCCGAAAGAGATTATAGGGCACTCCTGTGCTAGAATTAGATGCAGGACTAGATGCTCTTTGGCAACTCTGTTGCCTATACCTACTTCTGGGTCATAGTTCAAGGGCAGAGAGAAGTACTTTCGGTTAAGAGGGAGTAGGAGTCCTGAGGGTCAACTTTTTTGCAACTCAGTTGCCTATACCCTTCTTGGATAAGGACCAGAGTGCAGACCAGGAGAGAACTGACCACACTTCTCCCCATATCACACCACCTTGAAAGAACTGAAAACTTCCAAATATCCAGAATTAGCTTTGAAAATAGCAGTGCAGAAAAAGGCTGAAGCTTGAGACAGTGTCCCTCCTTCTCCTACGTTAGACACAATGCTGGTCATAATATAACAAAGTTCCAAAACAAGAAATAGGGTGGAAAAATGAGCAAACAAGAACAAAAAAGAATCTGACCATAAAAAGTTACTGTGGTTACAAGGAAGATCAAGATACAAATTCAGAAGAAGACAATAAAGCCAAAACAGCTATAAGCAAAGCCTCAATGAAAAATAATTGTGAATTGGACATAGGCCCAATAAGAATTCTTGGAAGAGTTTTCAAGATCAAGTAAGAATGATAGAGGGAAATTAGATAAAAAAAAATAAAAGCAAAGGAAGAAAATTATGAAAAGAAAATTTTATTGTTCATCAGTCATTTCAGTCACGTCTAACTCTTTGTGACCCCATTTGGGGTTTTCTTGGCAAAGATACTAGAGAGGTTTGCCATTTCTTTCTCTAGCTCATTTTACAGATGAGGAACTGAGGTAAACAGGGTGACTTACTCAGGGTCACATAACTATTAAGCGTCTGAGACCTGATTTGAAGTCAGAAAAATGAGTCTTTTTTAATCTAAGCTTGGTGCTATCTACTGAACCAACTAGCTGCCACCAGAAAGACAATTAACACCTTGGTAAAAGAAGTTAATGGGCAGCTAGGTAGTGCAGTGGATAGAGTGCTGGGCCAGGAAGACTCATCCTCCTGAGTTCAAATCTGGTCTCAACACTTACTAGCTATGTGACCCTGGGCAAGTCACTTAACCCTGTTTGCCTCAGTTCCTCATCTGTAAAATATAAAATGAACTGGAGAAGGAAATGGTAAACCATTTCAGTATCTTTGCCAAGAAGACCCCAATTGGGGTTATGAAGAGTTGGACACAACTGAAAATGACTTAACAAAAACCAAATAGAGGCATAAAAATTATTTAAGAAAATAACACCTTCAAAAACAGAATTGGCCAAATGGAAAATGAGGTACAAAAATTCACCAAAGAAAATAATTCCTTAACAATTAGATTTGGGTGAGTAGAAGCTAATGACTCCAGGAAACTTCAAGAAACAACAAAACAAAGTCAAAAGAATGAAAAAGTAGTAGAAAATGTGAACTACATCATTGGAAAAACAATTGACCTAGTAAATAAATCAAGGAGAGATAACTTAAGAATAATTGGATTAACTGAAAGCCATGATCAAAGAAAGAGCCAGAACATCATATTTCAAGAAATTATCAATGTCCTAGAAAAAGAGGGTAAAATAGAAATGGAAAGAATCCACCAATCACCACCTGAAGGGGATCCCAAAATAAAAATTCCCAGAAATATTGTAGCCAAATTCCAGAGTTCTCAGGTCAAAGAGGAAATGCTTCAAGTAGCCAAAAAAAGTTGAAATATTGTGGAGCCACAGTCAAGAAAACACAAGATTCAGCAACTACCATATCAAAGGAGCAGAGGTTGGTTGGGAATGTGATATTCTGGAAGGCAAAAGAGCTAGTATTACAATCAAGAATAGCAAACTGAGTATAATCCTTCAAGGGAAAAAATGGTTTTTAATCAAATAGAGAACTTTCAAGCATTCCTGATGAAAAACAGAGCTGAATAGAAAATTTCACTTTCAAATACAAGACTCAAGAGAAACAGAAAAAGTTAATCAGAAAAGAGAAATCAGAAGGAATTCAATAAGGTTAGACTGTTTACATTCCTGTTTCATTAAATGCTCATTTTATCCCCAAAGGATTATGCTCAGTTTTGCTGGGTAGGTGATTCTTGGTTGTAATTCTAGCTCCTTTGCCCTCTGGAATATCATATTCCAAGCCCTCCAATCCTTTAACGTAGAAGCTGCTAAATCTTGTATTATCCTGACTGTGGTTCCATGATATTTGAACTGTTTCTTTCTAGCTGCTTGCAATATTTTCTCCTTTACCTGGGAGCTCTGAAATGTGACTACAATATTCCTGGGAGTTTTCATTTTGAGATCTCTTTTAGGTGATGACTAGTGGATTCTTTCAATTTCTGTTTTACCCTCTGGTTTGAAATATCAGGGCAATTTTCCTTGATAATTTCTTGAAATACAACGTCTAGACTCTTTCTTTGATCATTGCTTTCAGGTAATCCAATAATTATTAAATTATCCCTCGACCTATTTTCCAGTTCAGTTGTTTTTCCAATGAAATATTTCACTTTTTCTTCTATTTTTTTCTTTCTTTTGAGTTTGTCTTATTGCTTCTTGATGTCTCATAAGGCCATTAACTTTCACTTGCCCAATTTGAATTTTTAAGGCATTATTTTCTTTTTTATTGAATGAATGAAAAATTATTTATTAGGCATCTGCTATTTGATCAAGAACACTCCTCTGATCTGCTGGCACCATCCAAGGAGTAGGTGCATTCTTGTTTCATAGGGAGAGAAAAATGTCCTGGATCAATGGTCTTTTGGTTGATGAGGCTAATCCCAAGCCACATGTATAGGATATATGTGTCCATAAATAGGTTTTTTTCCCCCAAAAGGATGGTTACCATAGACTTCTTATTGGTCCCTATCATCAGGGATCATTGAAGTTCATTAGTGACAGAAAAGTTAGAGCTGTTTTCTCTCTAGATTTAAATGGGAAACAATATCTATTCTTGCTTTTGTTCCCTCAGTTTTTTTTATTTCTTTATTAATTTATTTTGATTTATCAACAATCAATCACTTCCACAAGCTTTTGAGTTTTAAATTTTTCTGCCCCCTCCCTTCCTTCTTTCCTCCCCAAGACAGTGTGCAATCTGATATAGGCTCTACCTATACATTCCTATTAAACACGTTTTCACATTAGTGATGTTGTAAGGAAGAATTAGAACCAATAGGAGGAACCACAAGAAAGAGGAAACAAAACACAACAGAAGAAAAAAATAGCAAATAGTATGCTTCGATCTGCATTCAAACTCCATAGTTCTTTCTCTGGATGTGGATAGCATTTTCCATCATGAGACTTTTGGAATGCCTTAGATCCTTGCATTACTGAGAAGAACTAAGTCTATCAGTGTTAGTCATCACACGATGTGGCTGTTACTGTGTACAATGTTCTCCTGGTTCTGCTCATTTCACTCAGCATCAGTCCGTACAAGTCTTTTCAGATTTTTCTGAAGTCCATTTGCTCATTATTTCTTATAGCACAATACTATTCCGTTACATTCATATACTACAACTTGTTCAGCCATTCCCCAACTGATGGGCATCCCCTCAATTTCCAATTCTTTGCCACCATGAAAGAGCTGCTACAAATATTTTTGTACATGTGGGTCTTTTTCCCATTTGTATGATCTCTTTGGGATGCAGCCCTAGAAGTGATATTGCTGGGTCAAAGGGTATGCACATTTTTATAGCCCTTTGGGCATAGTTCCAAATTGTTCTCCAAAATGGTTGGATCATTTCACAACTGCACCAACAATGCATTAGTGTTCCAATTTTCCCACATCTTCTCCAACATTTATCATTTTCCTGTTTTGTCATGATAGGTGTGATGTGGTACCTCAGAGTTGTTTTGATTTGCATTTCTTCAATCAGTAGTGATTTAGAGCATTTTTTCATATGAATATAGATGGCTAAGACATTATTTTATTCTGTGAACTTTGTTACCTTTTCCACGTGGCCAATTCTACATTTTAAGGAGTTCTTTTCTTTGGTGAATTTTTATGTATACTTTTCCATTCAGCCAATTCTGCTTTTTAAGGCACTCTTCTCTTCATTGGATTTTTGTGCCTTTTTTTTTTTTTTAACATTTGGACTATTTTTTTAAGGTATTATTTTCTTCAATATTTTTTTGTGTGTCTGTTTTACCAAGCCACTGACTATTTTTTAATGACTTTCTTGCATCACTGTCATTTCTTTCCCAAATTTTTCCTTTACCTCTCTTATTTGATTTCTAAAATCCTTTAGCTCTTCCAGGAATTCTTTTTAGGTCTGAGACCAATTCGAATTTTTCTTTGAGGTTTCAGATGAAGAAGTTTTGACTTTGTTGTCTTCTTCTGGTTGGTATTTTGATCTTCCCTGTCACCAAATTACTTTTATGGTCAAGATCTTTTTTTGTTGTTGTTGTTGTTTGTTCATTTTTCCAACCTATTTTTTTTTAACTTTTAGCTTTATATTAAAGTTGGTCTCCGGTCCTAGAGTGGAGGGAGCACTGTCCCAGGCTTCAGGATTTTTATGCAGATGTTTTCAGAGCTAGTTCTGAGGGTCTGTAAGCTTTCAGTTCTTCCAAAGTCATATGATGTAAGATTGCTCTCCTAGCCTGTGCTATGGTCTGTAAGTGACCACAAGCATTCTTTTCTGCCCTGGAACTGTGACCAGGATCCCTGCTCCCCTGCAGTGCAAGCTTTAGTGTCCTAGTGCTCCTCCTCAAAATGGGACTGTGACCCACATCTGAATATGGGTAATACAGAAAACTCTTGCCCCCAGTGTCAGCAAAAGGATCCCTGTAATCTCCTTCTGACCACTTGTCCAACTCCCTTACCATCAGTGGGCTGAGAGCTCCAGACTCGTTGCTGGTGTTGCTGATTCAGAGACACCCCCCCCCCCCATGCCCTACTTTGTGGTTGTGGCTGCAGCCTGTGTTGGCTCTCCTTCCACCCCAGTGCAATAGACTTTTTTTGCTGACCTTCTACATTACGTTGGGCTGGAAAATTGTTTCATCTCATCCTTTTATGTCTTCTGCCCCCTCCAGAATTTGTTTTGAGGCATTTTTTAAAGTTGTTTGGAGAGGAATTTGTGAGAGCATAGTCAAGTCCCTCTCTTTTCTCTGCCATCTTGGCCCCACCCTCTTAGCTGATAAAAATTTAAATTTAAATTTAAAATTTAAAGCAAGAATCAAAACCAGGTCTGCTTGGTTTCACGTGTAGCACTCCAGCCACAACCAGATGCTGCTTCTCTTACCCTTTCTGCTCATTGCCTTTTTTTACTATAACCAAAAAGTTGCTTGTCCCTTGGAAAAACAAAACAAAACAAAAAACACAAAACTGAGATGCAAATTCCCTCATCTTCCTGGAGATCTGTCAACTTCAAATTATTTGACTCTCTGGGCAATTAGAATCAGGGAGGACCTTCATAATTAATTTTTTGGCTTTGTTTAGATTTTCAACTTTTAATCACACCCATTTTTCATTTGATTCTCTGAAAGACTCTATGAGGTAGATAATCCCAGGAGGATTATTCTCATTTTATAGCAGAAGAAATTGCTTGCAAGGGTCCCCTTGACAGGGGTCCAGTTGCAAATTTCTGTGCCAGGACTCAGACTTAGCTCTCTCTCCTGATTCCTTGCTCCTAAGGTCATTCCATGGGAATATCTTTTTCTTTTTTTTTCTTTTCTTTCTTTCTTTTTTTCTTTCTTTCTTTCTTTCTTTTTTTTTTTTTTGAGGTGGAAGTGGGAAGGGGAGGGAATTTGACACGAGGGTTAGAATTTTAGGCTGAGATGACCTGAGGGTCCACAAGACTTTTGGATGATAGCGTACTTTTCCAGATGGTAGGAGATTGACAGTCAGGCCCAAACTCCAGGGTCCTTAAAACTCTAATACTTTAAAAATAATTTAATAATTAATGATTTAATAATAATAATGATAATTCATAGAATGTTTTATAGTTTCAAAGCATATTATCTAGCTTGAATTTTATAACAGCTCTGTGAGGTCAGTTGTGTAACTATTACAATGACTGTTTTAAAGAAAAGAAAAAAGAGGTTCAGATAAGCGAAGTGAACTGTCAAGGTCACACAGCTAATAAATGCTGTCACTAAACATTACACTCAGGGCTTCGGACCCTAAATTGAGTACTCCCTCTTTATTCTGGAATTGAGTAAGTCACCTTTGGGGAAATACTAAAGCAGAATGGAAAAAGCAGTCATTCCAAAGTCAGAGGTTCTGGTTTCAAATCCTATCTCTGATGCTCACTATTCATATAATCTTAGTCCCTTAACTTTTCTTCGTCTTAATTTTTGTCATCTTTAAAATGAGAGTTGGTCTCTGATAGTACCCAACTGCACTCCTGCACCTTTCCACATTCTCTAGGAACTCATCATCTTGTAAGATCACATCAGCTGTAAAGCTCATACCTTCGTCTAGGGCCCCTCCTACCCTCTAATTGGAGAGGATAGAGGGTGAACATTGGAGAGCTCCCCTCATAGCCTCCATTTAAGGATGTGGCCCAGTGCTGTCCCCTCATCTTTTCCTACCCAGCTATAGTCCTCTGGCCTTTATTAAATCTCAGCCCCTCCCCAGGCATTTCCTTCTCCTCCCTTTTCAGGTTCTTTTTACATGTTGTCTTCCCCCATTAGAAGGTGACTTTCTTGACGGCAGAGGCATGCCTGGCACACAATAGGTGTCTAATAAATGTTTATTGACTATTACAGCTCTGAAGGGACTTAAAGTTTACAAATCACACTTACCTCCTGACAATTCCTGCAATAAAAGGCATTTGAGTGTCATTATCTCCATTTTACAGATGAGGAAACTGAGGCTCAGGTTAAGTGATATGCCCAAGGTTCTATAGCTAGTACTTTTCAAATCTGGCTCAGATTTCCCGACTCTGGGTTCAATCGCTTTTCACTCTGCTTCTCAGCTAAGGAAATACAATCCCCATGCCTATTTAAGTGAATGTAGCTAAGGCCAGTTTCTGAGAGGAGGGGGTGATGAGGAGCCAAGTGGAGGATGGAAGGGTGAACAAGGCTTCGACAGAGACTATGACAGCCATATGCTTTTGAGTCACCCGAGGCCTTTATTTAGCCCTTCTCTCCCATATGCGTTTGAGCTGTAGTCTGGCACAGTCCAGGGACTATTTTTGGTTCCCTTTCCCCTCACTAGGTCTCAGGTCAATCTTATTTGTTTCTGCTGGCAGCATGGAAACTGTTCTAAGCCATGGGTATCTGCCCCCTCTGAGGAGCCCTCACAACCCATCCAAGGCCAGCGCCTGTGAGGGAGGGAGTATGGAAAGGCTGAGCCAGCTAATGACCTGACAGAGCAGTGGGACAGGTTGAAATCGGTGTGTGTGTGTGTGTGTGTGTGTGTGTGTGTGTGTGTGTGTATGTGTGTGTTAGAATAAATAACCTCCTTTTAAATCTAGTTTGGTCACACGAAATGATGAGACTTAGAGGTGTCTGTCCTCCAATCTATGGGATGATAGACTTGTAGACAAAATGCCCAATGACCTCTTTCAGGACATACGTGGAGAGCAACTGAGGCCAGTGGTCAATACAATCCCCAAGTCCCAGAGCAAAGAACCAGAATAGGAACTTGGAGGCTTTAGTGGTCATTAGGAATGTGGTCAGCGACTTGCAATAGCAGAGATTTTGCAAGAAAGAAATGACTAATCTCTGGACAGGAGGAGAGATGGACACCAGAGATAGGCTTGGCCAGGAGCAAACAATTACTTTTTTATTCTCTAACAGAAGAAAGATTTTCCAAAGGAGAATCCAAATAATCTTTAAAAATATATAACCATTGGGGCAGCTAGGTGGCGCAGTGGATAGAGCACCGGCCCTGAAGTCAGGAGGACCTGAGTTCAAATCCGGCCTCAGACCATATGTGTGTGTGTGTGTGTGTGTGTGTGTGTGTGTGTGTATAAAACCATATTCTTTTCCAAAGAGAGTTCTTCTAGCTGGGTAATGGTTCTAGGGAGAGGTATGAATAAGCAGAAGCCAATTGAAGAGAGTCAATACAGTGTACAAAAAGAGGACCAGATTAGGAGTCAAACTGCAATGCTTCTATTCCCAGCCAGGATATTGATTATTTGCATGACTTTGAACAAGTTACTTCTTTCTTCTAGGGTCAACGTCTCATCTGTGAATGGGTCTAATAGATGACCTCTAAAGTCACCCATAGCTCTGAAATGTTACAGTAAAGGTTGATTTTTTTTAATTGCCACAAAGTTTTAAGGAATAGGAGACAGTGTGGTGCAATGAATGGAGTGCTGGCCTGGGAATCAGGAAGACCTGTATTCAAATCTTGCCAAGTACATATACTGGCTGCATGACCATGGGCAAATTCTTTAACCTTTCTGGGCTTACAGTCAATTCATTAAGACTATAAATTATACGAATTCCTGGTCTGCAGCAATGGATGAAATTAATTCCCCAGGAGTTCCCCTACACCAATGAAATCATGGGATTAGGAATAACACTAGACCTGGAGTCATTACTAATCCAAATCTGCCAGAGGAGAATAATTTATATATTTATTTGGCTCCCAGCCAAGACCAGTTTGAGGTGAGGGAAAGGGACCCTGAAGTTATGCCAGCCAGCCTGAACCAAGTCAGCTCCAGGAGTCTGCACTCTGTAAACTTAACTGTTTCCAGGTCGTTTGTGTTAGCTTTGTTTTCTTCTAGTCTTCTAATAAAGGTTCTTTTGGGAAAATTCCAAATTTGACCCCTTTGCACCCTTAAAAATTATTGAGGTACCTGCCAAAGAGCTTTAGTTTGTGTAGGCTAACTCTATCAATATTTACTGTATTAGAAATCAAAATGTCAGAACATTTATATGAAAGTAGTTTTGACTTCAAGAACCCCCTGACAGGGTAGTAGGGACCTCTAATAATTCGCAGACAACACTGAGAACCACTGGTCTATATTTCCTGATACATATCTGGAAATAGGAAGCAAATATGCCCCTGAACCAAACTCATGTTCATTTTGAAGTATCTGCTTTTCTGAGAGATAGGAAGAATGCCTTTTCAAGTAAAGTTGTGAAGGGTCAGCAAAATAAAACAGTATTAAATTTTAAAATTAGAACTTAAGTACTTAATTTACTAAAATACTTAATTTAGTACTTGAAATAAAGGAGTACCCATAAACTGTAGTCATTTCAATGGAGACATAAGGCACAATGACTCAATCATTAAATCAGGACCTGGTTTTAAGTATGAATCCCAATTCTGTTACTAGATGATATGAATTATCATATCCAAAGGCAAACCTTAGTTTCTTCTTTGTGCTTATATGATAGCAGGAAAGAATCATAAGATGATCTATGTCAGCCTTGAGTCCTTAGACCCCTAGGTCTATGGAGAGATTTCAGGAGGTCTGTGAATTTATATGAGAAAAAAATGCATATTATTTCAATATAATCAATTTCTTTCGTAATCCAATACATTTTCTTTTAGTCATTTAAAAGCATTATTCTGAGAAGGGTTCCATGGGTTTCACCAGGCTACCAAAGGGGTCCATAACAAAAAAAAAGAAAGAAAGAAAGAAAAGACAAGAAAAGAAAAGGATTAAGAACTCCTGGTCTTTGTAAAAAGCTTTGAGCTTCTCAAAAAAAGGATGTCAGATAAAGACTGGATGGACTATAATGGTTAATGGCATCTTCTACAAGTTGACAAGGTAACTCCCTGAATATACTAAATTGCGCCAGGAAAAAATGCTTTGAAGAAAGCTTAAGAAGCCAAGGTAAACTCAGCACACACACACACACACACACACACACACACACACACACACACACATACACACAATGACTAATAATTTGACACTCAAGTTGCTTTGGGGAGGGCCCCCCCTTTCATTCCATCCCTCCAGAACTGTCCTCCTCTTCCTCCTACCACCTTGTCACTGACCCTTCCTGATCTGTCTCAAGTGTAATTCATCCCTTCATTTCCTGGCAGTGTTTTTGAGGAATTCAAGACCCAGAAGTATCTACCTCTACTTCATTACTCCTCTGGCTGTGCCCATTAAACCAGATGCTTGATAAAGTCTCCTTTTCTGCACAGAAGGTCATTTAATTAATAATTCACAGGCTAAGGCAATTCTCCTTGCACAGAAGTTCAATCCTAGGTATCCCTTAGGCTCCAAGCAGTCACTCACAGATTTGGATTTGAATCTGTTAGGAGGCTAACAACTGCTTAACACATGCTCGTGTTTTACACTGCCATGTGCCTGGGATTGTGCCCAAAAATGTCCTATTAATATGCACTGTTGGTATCTGTGACCTAGGGTAGGACACTGAACCTACTCATTGATGTGGAACTTTGACAGCAAGGGTCTCTGCAGCCAATAGAATTAGTCAAGAGGTAGAACAGCAAGTTTTAAGAACACGCAAGAGAGACCATCTCAAAACAACTCTGCACCACCTTGTCTCCATGCCACGGTCTGCTTTCAACCTGTTTTCAGAGCTCTGACAGTCTAACCTTGAAATGTCATAAACACTTTGTCCTGGCTCTGTTCTGTGTATTGCTGATGTCATCGCCATCAGGATTACCTTTCAGGGAATGGAGAGGACAGGAGAGGGACATATAATTTATGCTTACACCATTGTGTCAATATCCGGGGTGGGAAGCAAAGGTATCCCAGAACTAAACTACCACTGGCTTGGAAGCGTCATTGCTTCCAAGAGTCCCTTCTTTGTTGACCCATTCATTCACTCAACATAATGTGCTAACCTTGAAGGGGATACTTAGATGCCTTGATGGGTCAGTGAGCTCATCAATGATGACTATCACAACCCATTCATGCCCTCTCATACTCTGTGGCTCTAATTCACATCCTCCCATACATTCTCCCCCTGGGTGCTTCCAAAATGCTGGGTGCCTTTCATTAGATCAGGGATTCTTAACTTTTTTGCATCACAGATCCCTTAGGCATTCTCAGAATCATATTTTTATAAGCATGAAGTTAAAAAAATATAGACTCAGAAAGGAACCAATTATATTGAAATATGGTTATCAATTTCTTTTTAAACTCACAGACCCCAGATTAAGAATTCCCTACTCTAGATTATTTGACAATGTAGAGATACCAATGGAGCTCACGGGCTGTTGATTTTGCTTTTGCCACATGAGCTGACCTCTTTTCCAGACACACATCTCTTTGATGACATTCTTTTTTTTTTAATTCGTTTATTTGTTTGTTTGCTTTTTGGTGAGGCAATTGGGGTTGCCTTGTCCAGGGTCACACAGCTAGTAAGTGTCAAGTGTCTGAGGCCAGATTTGAACTCAGGTCCTCCTGATTTCAAGGCCGGCGCTCTGTCCACTGTACCACCTCGATGCCCTCAATGACATTCTTTATGCTACTTCTTTGTTGGGGATGTTACAATCTATTCATACCCACTACTCACCTCTCCATTTCAAATTTTGCCTTCATCTTTAATCCTTTTGAGACTGTAGCTTGCAGACACACAGTATTTCTAGAAGAATATTTTTGTTTAAAAAAAAAAAAAAGATGGACCTTAGTTTCCCAGGAGAGATGGGGCTATTGAAAACACTGCAAAATTTCCCAAAGGCCGCTGTTTCTTTGGTTTCATTCTAGGCCCAGTTCATTTTCCATCTACAGTTTTTCTCCAAGTTTATGTATAATGATGGATCAGTTTTATGGGTTGTCTATCCAACTACTTATTATTAGCCTAGAAAATAGGTATTCTTTATCCATTAAATTTGTATACATTTGTCTTGTCCGTATTTTCTATATTTACTTGTTATAGCTCATTGTGACTAGGGATTGTTTCATTTTTTGTTTATCTCCAGAGCATAGCAGTGTCTGGCATGTGTAAGATATTTAAGAATACTTGTTGGTTGATTGATTAATACAAAGTTAAATAAGTTAGAGACCCTGCCCTCAAGGAGCTTATAATAATAGCAGAGGAAAAAGGGAACTTATGCAAATAACTATAATACAAAATGCAAACTAGGCTCAAATTTTATATTGAATTTTAAGGATTACAAACTGCTTTCCTAACAATCCTATGAGGCAGTAAGTAAAGTATTGTTATCCCCACTTTATAAATTAATTCAATTCAATTCAACAAACATTTATTAAGTGCCTCCTATATAGTGGGCACTGTACTAAGTGCTAAGGATACAAAAAGAAGTAGAAGACAGTCCCTGCCCCCAAGGAGCTTACAATCTAATGGGGAGCCATCAAGCAAACAAATTTATATAAAGCAAGCTATATGCAGGATAAATAAGAAATCATTAAAAGGAGGAAAGTCTTAGAATTAAGAGTGGTTAGGGGAAAGCTTCCTGTAGAAGGTAAGAATTTAATTGGGACATAAAGGAAGCCAGGGAGATCATTAGGCAGAGCAGAAGAGGGAGAGTGTTCCAGGCATTGGGGGGACAGCCAGAGAAAATGTCCAGAGCCAAGAGATGGAATGTTTTATTTGTGGAACAATCAGGAGGCCAATGTCACTAGATCAAAGGGTATGTATTAAGGAGTAAGGTGTAAGAAGATTGTAAAGGTAGGAGGACGCTAGGTTATGAAGGGCTTTGAGTGCCAAACAAAGCATTTTGTATTGCTTTGGGAGGTCATGGGGAGCCACTGAAGCTTATTAAGTGGGTGTGTGGGGGTGACATGATTGGATCAGGAAGGGAAGGAAAGGGAAGAGAAGAGAAGGGAAGGGAAATTACTTTGGCAGTTGAATGGAGAATGGATTGGAGTATGAAGAGAGTTGAGGCTGACATCCACCAGCAGGTTATTGCAATAATCCAGTATGCAGTAATAAGGGCCTGTACCAGGGTAGGGGCAATGTCAAAGAAGGGAAGGGGATATATTCAAGAGATGTGTAAAGGTAAAATCACCAGGCCTTGGCAAAATATTGGATGGGGAGGGGATAAGAGAGAGTGAAGAATTCAGGATGACTCCTAGGTTGAGTCTGAGACTGGAAGGATGGTGTTGCCCTCTAGAGTAATAGGGAAGGTTGGGGATTGAGGGAAGTTTTGGGGAAAAGAAAATGAGTTTTTTTGGGGGGGGCATATTGTGTTTCAGATGTCTACTGAATTAAAAAAATTAAAATTTTTTAATTAAAAAATTAAATTAAATTTAAATTAATTAAAAAAAAAACAAAACAACCAAAGCTCAAAGTAGATAACTGATTTGCCTAAGATCATACAGTTAGTATGTATCAGAGTTGGGAACTGAACCCAGAACTTCTAATTTTGAGTCTAGAAATCTCTCTTCTACATCACATAGCCATTGAAAACAGAATAAGACAATTGTGAAAGAGAGGTATGAAGAAGCAGTCGTGAGAGTGCATAAGGTGGAGAGAGATCTCATTTATGTTTGAGGGAATCAGGAAGGCTTGATGGAGGAGATGGTTTTGTTGTTGTTGTTATTTGTTTGTTTGTTTGTTTTATCCAAGCCTTGAAGGATTTATAAGGTTTCACTAAGTGAAGACAGATGGGGGTAGGTCAGAGAACATTCTAGGCCCAAAGAATAATGTGAAATGTGTTTCAGAATATATCAAATAGTTCACGTTGCCCCATGGAATGTTTAAGGGTCAGTTCATTATGGTGGAAACATAGCTAGGCTGAGTCAGAAAGACCTGAGTTCAAGTCTTGCCTATGGGAATACTGGCCCTGTTTCCCCAGGCAAGTCTCAACCTCTCAGTGTCTCAGGAAATTCTCTAAGGTGTTGGTCTCTATTTAGTAGAGAGGTTTCCTAACCAATAAAATCATAGGTCTATCACCACACCCTCCTTCTCCAAAATGAATGTATGGAAGGAATTTGGTTGAGATAAATTTGAAAAAATGTAATGAAATCTACAGGTATCTGAAAGAGTTAATTCACCTGTAAGCCTCGTGTACCTGGGTATACTTTGGGAAGATTTCTCAACCCTTTTGTTCATGGGCCCCATCCAGAATGTCTGGGAAATGCCCCTATATGGTATCAGGAAATGTCATCAATTTCTCTTATTGATGTTGTTGTTAAGTTGTTTCAGTCATGTCCAACTCTTCATGATCTCATTTGAGGTTTTCTTGGCAAAGATACTGGAGTGGTTTGCCATTTCGTTCTGCCGTCTCATTTACAGATAAGGAAACTGAGGCAAACAGGGTTAAATCACTTGCCCAGGGACACACAGCTAGTAAATGTCTGAGGCCAGATTTGAACTCAGGAGGATGAGTCTTTCTTATTCCAGGCCAAGCACTCTATCTACTGTGCCACTTAGCTGCCCAATTTCTCTCACAAGGACACAGCTAAGAACAAAACAAAACAAAAACCCTCAAAAAGGGCTGTTTTATTGAAGATTAAAATAAAACTCACAAAACAGGTCATAGAAAATAAAGATGCCTTCTGGTAAATAACTATTTTCCCAGAGACCTGACCAGAATAGAATCCTGCATCAGGTAAGAATCTCCGTAGGTATCACTCTTGTAGTTCCTCAGAAGATGAGTTCTCCTCTATTATTCTTTACAGCTCTGAACAGATAGTGCTGGTGGTGGCAGCTCCTCATCCCAGAACCTCTAGCTCTTCAGGGTAGTGGAGTTCTTCAGGGACAATGATAACTCTTTGCCAGAGAAAAGCTCGCCCACCCTGAGAGAGGAGAAAACTCAAGAGTTTCTCTGTCTTGGCCGGAGAGTACTGCTTGTCCTGTTTCACAACTCTAGTGCAATATTAGAGAAAACAACTTGACTCTGGAGTTTCTCCCAAATGCTACAGAATAGAAATATTGACCTCTGGTCTCTCAGAAATTTGCCCAAGGATTAGACAATTAGACTTCTCTCATCTCCAAAAGTTTTGGAGTTTTGGTCACCAACAATAAGTTCAGACAGAGCAACTAAATCCTCTCTCTCTCTCTCTCTCTCTCCACATATATATAATATATATGTATATATGGAGAGAGACAGAGAGAGAGAGGATTTATATATATATATATATACACTCACTCTCTCCTCTTTATAATATATATATATACAAATACGTATATACATATACTCTCCCCCCCTTTCTCTCTCTCCTCTCTCCATATATACTCTCTCTCTTCTGTTTCTCCTTACAAACACACACACACACACACACACACACACACACACACACACACACACCAGGTGTAAGTGAAATTTTTTCACTCACGCCTGGTTAGTGCAATCAGTGCAGTAAGTGCAATGGCCCAGCGATCACTCCTAGTTTAGAAGCTTGCCAAGACCTCCTAGTTGCTCTGGATATTGTCCCTCAAGTACCAGTGAATTCCCCTGGATAAACTAAATGAGATTATGTAAATGACGACACTTAGAATAGAGAGAATGGAGCGAGGAGAAGTCATACTCTCCCTGGCAGGAGAATAGGGTAAAGGATCCCTCACTGATAGACATTTCTTCTGCCACACCCTGAAGCCAGTGTTCTTGAACCTGTTTTCATGAATTATTCTTGCTAGTCGTGCTGCCCTACGTCCAGGTCGGATTATATCTTGAGTACAGTATTCAGCTGTGAATATGTTTTGGGTTGGATATTAATGTTATAGTATGTTCAGAAGAGAATTAGATCTTCCAATTCCTTGTCAGTGTCTCCCAGGAGCCAGTGAGGATGGATGGTGTGACCACTAGAGAAAACAGACATTTTCATTTGGAACCTCCTGGTTCTCACCAGTTTTAGGAGGGTGATAAAATTCAGCCTCTCTCATTGAGGAGAAGGAAGTACTTGGGATGTCTGCAATGTGGGATTAGAACAGAGACAAGACTCTGCTGACTTTTCCAGCGTGGGACCCAGCTAAGGTAAGGAACTGCACTCCCAAGGCAAGAAGAAGCCTTGGGCACCAGCATATTGTGATGTAGAGAAAGGACAGTTTAGCCTGCTAATGCTCCTTGGAAAATAAGACTCCACTTACATCTTGCTTTTATACATCCTTGTAAATGTGGAGAAGGGAGAGAAACTCATTCCTGACTGCTAACTGAGTGGCCAGCATTATACTGGTTATCTCATTAAATAGTATTTTGAGGGTTTCTTGTTATGTGTCTGAAAAAACAAACAAACAACTATATTGAAGCCAAATAGCTAATTTAATCTGTTCTAATTGTGCTTACTTGAATGTTTGTGGAAGGCCTGGGAAGGAAGAGAGGAAATCTAAAAGAGAGGAGATATAAATTAGAGATAGTTTATAAATCAAATCTGAGATGCCAGTGAAAACTTGCTGAGGGTTTGAGAGCTATGCATTGAAAAGAGGTGAGAGCGCATTCACCGAAGAAAGATACAGAGAAATCCCAATATTCCTTGTACACAGTGAGCCAGTAAAACCATGGAAATGGTTAAGCAAGCAAGATGGTCAATCATTTTTCTTTTTAGGGGGAATATTGGGGCAGTCCCGGCTGACCTTGAAAAGATAAGCTTACCAATCTGATGAACTCTGAGTACAGATTGAAGCATATTTTTTCACTCTTTTTTTCTTGCTTTTTTTTTTGCAACATTGCTAATATGAAAATATGTTTTGCATGCTTTCACGTGTATAATTGATATCATATTGCTTGCCTTCTCAATGAATGGGGGAGAAGCCGGAGGGAGGTATGGAATTTGGAACTCAAAATTTTAAAAAGCGAATTTTAAAATACAGTACATTTTTAAAAAAAGAAAGATAGACTCACCTGCATGAGATGAGGGGAAGTGAATTGCTGAGAAAGAAAATCCCTATCTTCATAAAAGGAGGAGAGAGTAAGTTTCCCCCCAGAGCATGCACACACTGGCCCCCATAGAATATAGGGTGATTGACAGCTCAGTCTGCACCCTGTAGGGGGGTTTATTCAAGGAAGATAAAGATATATGCCAAGACATTATCTTCAATTGTATATTCATAAACTGGTACCCTCATTTATTCTATAGTTTTGTGAATCTGATCATGATGAATCAGTTCCTGAGAGTTTATTCAGATCTAAGCATCCCAAGAAAATACAATTTTTCAGTTGAGATCTAAGCTAGATCCAAGATGACACACCAAACTACTGCCTACTCATAAGTCTAAGGTCAACAAACTAATCTCTTTAGTATCATCTCTCAATTGCAACACACTTGAGAAATCATTGAGCCTCCATGAAATTTGATGCCATTTTTATTTTCAAACTGTCTCTTTTGGGGTAATATTATCAGGTAGCCTGAGTACAAGGCTGCCACCAAAACTGGGACACCCTGCTCTCGGAACAAGCCCTGGAAGCAAACTCAGCTGATGGAATTTGGGTAGCATTTGAATGGATCTGGTAGCATAGTTTTCCATTAATTTTATACTATTACAAACTGTGTATATGGACTCAATAACAAAACAAGGCACAACTTAGAACAAGATAGGCATGGGATATAACTAAGAGGAGTTGACTTCAAATCCAACTTGTTGTACTTACTACCTGTGAGACCTTGGAAAGGTCACTTAACCTCCATTTCTCCATCTCTAAAATGGAGATTTTAGATCCCATTGCCTCTGAGGTCCTTTTCCAGCTTTTGATTCTATGATAGAATGATTCTATAACTTTTGGACACACTCTACAAACCTATTTTTTTGTCTACCCCACTTAGTGGGACAGTTAGATGGCACAATGGATAGAACACCCACTGAGCCAGAAGTCAGGAAGACCTGAGTTCAAATGGGGCTTTACCAGCTATGTGACCCTGGGCAAGTCACTTAACCCTGCTTGCCTCAGTATCCTTATCTGTAAAATGAGCTGGAGAAGGAAATGGCAAACCACTCCAGTATCTTTGCCAAGAAAATTCCTAGAGAACAGGGAGGTTTTGTGTGTGTGTATGTGTATGTGTGTGATTAAAGTTGGTAAGAAAGTATTTTTGCTTTTCTTTGTTTTGCCAGTGCTTATTTCAATGCCTTATCATCAATCAAATGATAAGAAAAGTATATATGGTCCAGTCTAACAGTGTGGTACTAAAATCACTAAAGCAGCCTACTATTCTGTCACTTCCCCAATATTCTCTCTTTTCCAACTCTGACAAAATATTCTTACTCCATCAGATAATACATTCTCTGCTGTTGACTTTCTATACCTTACATAACAGTTATTTGGTCAAGCCAGTCCCTGCCTCCACCTCCACTATGTATATCAGCCCTTTTCCTACTGTATAGTACCCTTAAATGCCTCAGTGGAAAATTCCGTCTCAGTCAACCATTCCTTATGTCAGTTGATTCCCCATTGGAGTGAGCTATTAAGGGATTTTTTTTTCTCTATACCATGAACAACAGCACCTTTGCTATTCTCCTCTTCCCAGCCTCAATCGTCTGAAAAATATGTACTATGAACTTACTGTCTGTCCTCTGACAAGGACCAAGCACATATGTTCTCAAATCTGATCATTTACCAATCTCTGGATTGATTTATGTCCTCTTTTCCACTTCCCTAACAAGTACCCTCTTTTTCCGTGTGGGTACTGCCAGGAGGCTTAGAACTGCACCAATAGAGTATTTATATCTGCCAGGAATCTCTCTTCATTATTCCATAATGTTAATATTACTGTGTTGGATGGAACTAGGACCCAATATTCATATTCAGACTTTCTAGTTAGCTACACAAGTTGAGGAAGAAGGTCACTGGAGCCTCTATGAATATTATATTTCCATAGATCTAGGCTCAAATTACCTTTTCAAGTGGCTACTAAACTATAGTTTTCTCATTACCATAATCTTATTCTAATTCTTAAATCCTGTCACTCTTGATATGATGTTTGCTGCCCAAAAACTCCAGGAGACAAGAGAGAAACAGAATACAGGTCTGTACACATTTGTAGATCTGATAAAGGCCTTTGATACTATCAGTTGTGAGGGCTTACGGAAAATTATGTCAAAATTTGATTGCCCGGAAAAGTTCATCAGCATTGTATGTCAATTTCATGACTGCATGCTTGCCGAGTTCTGGATAATGGACGACGCTCTCGTGCTTTCCCAGTCACCAATGGAGTGAAACAAGGCTGTGTGCTTGCTCCCATGCTTTTTAGTATGATGTTTTCAGCCACGTTCTCAAATGCCTTCAATGAGGACGAACACAGCATCAAGGTCAGCTACCACACTGATGGTAAATTCTTCAACTTGAAAAGCCTACAAGCCAAAACCAAAGTGGAGGGAGTGTTGGTGCAGGATTTTCTGCTTGCAGATGATAGTGGACTCAATGCAGCCTTTGAAGCTGAGATGCAACAAGGTATGGATCGATTCTCTGCTGCATGTGCTAATTTTGGCCTAATAATAAACACCAAGAAAACACAGGCGCTCCATCAGCCACTACCATACCATCCATACATGGAACTATCAGTTACTCTTCCTCACACACAGGTACCAAGTCACACTAATGCTATTCAGTCTTATCCTCTTGACTAGCACAGAATCTTCTACCACTCTGCTTTCAAATATTTTCCATCTTCTCCATATTCAAACTTCTCTCTCGATGGACTCCATCACAAACACCAAGAAACCCATTTCTAAAAACATTTCCTTTACCATAGCTATAGGATAAGGCATAATCTTTTCTGTTTGTTTCAACTGTCAGGCTTAACCCTTTGAAGTGTGGCTTAATTTTTTTGCATGTCTTTGAATATATATATATATATATATATATATATATATATATATATATACTCTAAAGAATGATGTCTTCTGCATTTGGAAATATTTGGATTACTGTATCTGTCTAAATATCTGTCTAAAAGATTTGGGGCTCTTCCCAGAGTATATTCAATAATAAAAATTTCCTAAGAGGAAGAAAAAGTTGCTAACGCCAGTCCCTATAATCCTTGTGACATCTTGAAAAACAGACACAAAATACCAACAAAGCCCAATGGCAAGAGATAGCAAGAGAAATTCTATTTAAAGTTACTTTAGACATTATAAAATATTTAGGAGTCTACTTGCCAAAACAAACCCAGGAACTATATGATCACAATTACAAAACACTTTTCACACAAATAAAATCAGATCAAAATGATGGGAAAAACATTAATTGCTCATGAGTAGGCCAAGCTAATATAATAAAAATGACAATTCTACCTAAGTTAATTTACTTATTCAGTGCCATACCAATCAAACTACCAAAAATTATTTTATAGAACTAGAAAAATAATAACAAGATTCATCCAGAAGAACAAAAGGTTCAGAATATCAAGGAAACTAATGAAAAGAAATGGTAGGGAAGGTGGCCTAGCCATACCAGATCTTAAATTGTATTATAAAGCAGCAATCATCAAAACTACATGGTACTGGCTAAAAATAGAGTGATAGATCAGTGGAATAGATTGGGTACACAAGACATAGTAGTCAATGACTATAGTAATCTACTATTCGATAAACCCAAAGGCCCCAGCTTCTGGGATAAGAACTCACTATTTGACAAAAACTACTGAAAAAACTGGAAAAGAGTTTGGCAGAAACTAGGCATAGACCAAAATCTTGCACCCTATACCAAAATAAAGTCAAAATGGGCTCAAAATTTAGATATAAAGGCTGATACTATAAGCAAACAAGGAATAATTTACCTGTAAGATTTATGGAGAACTGAAGAATTTATGACTAAACAAGAAATAGAGAACATTATGAAATGCAAAATGGATAATTATGATTACATTAAATTGAAAAGTTTTTCACAAACAAAGCCAATGCAACCAAGATTAGGAGAGAAGTAGAAAACTGGGAAAGAATTTTTACAACCAGTGTCTCTGATAAGGGCCTCATTTCTAAAATATATAGAGAACTAAGTCAAATTTATAAGAATACAAATCATTCCCCAATTGATAAATAGTCAAAGGATATGAATAAGCAGTTTTCAGACGAAGAAATGAAAGCTATCTATAGTCATTTGAAAAAAATGCTCTAAATCACTATTGATTAGAGAAATGTAAATCAAAACAACTATGAGGTACCATATCACACCTATCAGGTTGGCTAACATGACAAAACAGGAAAATGATAAATGTTGGAGAAGATATGGGAGAATTGGAATGCTAATACATTGTTGGTAGAGTTGTGAACTGACCCAACCATTTTAGAGAGCAATTTGGATCTATGCCCAAAGGGCTATAAAACTGTGCATACCCTCTGACCCAGCAATACCACTTCCAGGGCTGTATCCCAAACAGATCATACAAATGGGAAAAGGACCCACATGTACAAAAATATTTATAGCAGCTCTTTCATGGTGGCAAAGAATTGGAAATCAAGGGGATGCCCATCAATTGGGTAGTGACTGAACAAGCTGTGGTATATGCAGGTAATGGAATAGTATTGTGCTATAAGAAATGGTGAGCAAGCAGATTTCAGAAAAACCTGGAAAGACTCATATGGACTGATGCTGAGTGAAATGAGAAGAATCAGGAGAATGTTGTACACAGTAACAGCCACATTGTGTGATGACTCACTTTGATAGACTTAGCTCTTCTCAGTAATGCAAGGATCTAAGACATCTCCAAAAGTTTTATGATGGCAAATGCTATCCACATCTAGAGAAAGAGCCATGGCGTTTGAATGCAGATTGAAGCATGCTATTTGCTCTTTTTTTTCCTTCTGTTTTGTTTTGTTTCTTCTTTCACGTGGTTCTTCTTATTGGTTCTAAGAATTTTCTTTACAACATGACTAATGTGAAAATATGTTTAATAGGAATGTATATGTAGAGCCTACATCAAATTGCATGCTGTCCTGGGAAGGGAGGTGGGGAAGGAGGGGGAGAAAATTTAAAACTCAAAAGCTTAGTTGAAAACTAAAAATAAATTAATATTAAAAAAAGACACAAAATATGCTGAATATAACTCCCTTGATTATTCAGCTTTTTCAAATGTCAAGAGAGGTGGGAAATGGATACCACTGTTATCTAAGTTAGGGCTGGGAGAGTTGTTAGAGATAATCGAATCTGGTCCCTGTCTAAGCTCTTCCCCTATTACTTCTTTCATATATGAACAGCTTGGAGACTGAAAAAGGCAGAAAAAGAACATTTTATAAGAAAACAGTTATAAAAAAATTAACTCGTGAAAAACACAATCTCTCAGATAAAACACTGAGGAAAGACATAGACTGTTGTAAGTATCTTTGGAATGCAAAACTATGACTGGGCAAATGAAGCATACTGTGGTCCTTCATTTCATTTGCATGTAATTGTTTTTAGAGTTTGGGAGTTTATTTTTTTAACCTGACAAAATTATAAATGCAATAACTGTTTGGGTACCATGGAAATATTATATAAGGACTCCTGGGTTAATATCTGACAGAAAGATGGATTTCTTGAATTTTGTCTCATAAATAACTAACATTTATACAATGCTTTAAGATATGTGTAGCACTTATGCTATAATACAATAAACATTTATCAAACACCTACTATGTGTCAGGTATAGAAGCTGAAAAGTGGGTGTAGCAGAGAGATTCCAGGCAGTATCCCTCTCAGGGATATGATGCTGATGTCAAAACCAAGCAGAGAAGCTGATGGCAAATGAAGAATTGGTTGTGCCTAGCTTTCAGTAAAGGGAGACTATGGGAGGAGTTTTTTGCTCTGCCTTCCAGTCCTTCAATCAGAAGGGCAGAAGTAACTAAGGGTACTGATAAGATACGAGTACCAAAGTTGAGGCAATCTCCAAGATGATGAATTTCCTGATGGATGAGTTTTTTCCCTGGATGGGAGTGGGGTGAGAGAAGGGGCATAATGAAGATGAAGTTGATGATAATGGTGAGGTCAAAACCAAGCAAAACAGCTGGTGGTAACTTTACAAATGTCCTCACAACAACTGTGGGAAGTAGGTACTATTATTATTTCCATTTTACAGTTGAAGATACTGAGCCAAGTAGAGATTAAATGACTTGCCCAGGGTCACACAGCTAGTAAGTGTATAAAGCTGGGTTTGAACTCAGGTCTCCTTGACTCCTGGTCCAGCACTCTATCTACTGAACCACCTAGCTGCCTTTCATAAGATAAAGATGAGTCATTATCAGTGGCACACTGGTAAATGTTTAAAAATTCTCTCTCTCTGGGAAAAAAAAAGGTATGCATATATATGTACGTAAGTTGATTGTAAATTTTGCTAAATAGATAACACACAATTTTAAAATAGTAATAAAAATCCAATGCTTTTTATTTTAAATTCCATATAACCAAAAATGGAGTTGTATCCCAATGTAATAACTTTTCCCCCAATAAATCCTTAAATCTGATACATGATTTACAGTAAACAATTTCTCATTTTCTTACAAATTATACTCATTAAACTGAAACCTTTTGCAGTTTTAGCACTTCTAACTACAATATGCTAACTATCCTTTTAGCTTTTTGTACGGCTGCAGGGATTGGAATATTGTTTGATTCTATACTATTATCTGCAAAATCCTGAAAGTCCCTCAAATCAACTTCATGTTTTAAAATTTTACTTAAAATGCTACGATTTTTTCCATCAACTCTCCATGGTGGTGTTGGTTATTCATAAGGCAAAGTCAATGGTTCTAATAAGTCAAAATACTTTAAATTGTTTTCACCATTGTTTCTGTCCAATAAAATATATGTTTGTGTGTTGAATTATATTTTCTTGTAATATAATCTTAGGAAGATCATTAAATGTATTCTTTTAGTTAAATGGAATGTCTTTAAACTCATATGACTAAGTAAAATCTTCACCTTGAGATGGAAACTTTCTAGTACCAATCTTTAATTTTTTTCCAAGCTCTTAGGTTGCATTTGATTAATTTTTGCCTTGCTGAATGTTAGCTGATCTTGACAACATTTCAGTTGAAAGTAATGAAAATTCCTCAAGAATGTCAATCATGAAAGGAAGGTCTTGCGAGAAATTAATGTTAGCTAATCTCTTTGCCAAACCAGAATAAGAAGGAGAAAAATGCAGAAATGATGCAGCATGTTTGTGCCATGCATCATTGCAGGTCACAAACTGTATGTTGCCCATCTTGGTCCTAGAACTCAAACAATTTTAATATTTCAATTTCAAGGTCTTTAGTTACAGTTACTAATTCAGTTTTATTTTCATTAGATTGGTGATAAACAGAAAAAAATTTTATCCAGAAATATTTTCAAATGATTAACTTGTTTTTCCCCCCAGATATTAAATCAAGTGATAATTGCCATCGATGACTTAAACAGTGCCAAATGATGATTTTAGGAAAATTTTCTAACAACTCATAGCTATTCTAGACTTTCTTTCTAGCATTTTATTAGCACCATCGTAACAAAATGCAATTGTGTTCACTTTCAAATATTCATTATTAAAGTCACAATCATTTAAAATAGACAACAATGTATTGAAAATGCACTCTGTTGTGGTTGACACCAATTCTTTTAAAGCAACAAATAAGATTTCCAGGGCAGGAGCTGATTAAACTGTGCACTGGCTGTGTTTAACAACCAGTTTGCAAAATTACTGAAAAAATTTGACAATCAGCTCTCATGAGCAATACATATGCTCCAGCACCCCACTGGTTCACTAACTACTAGGAGGTTATGCTTTGAGGCATTAGAAGAGAAAACATTTCAAGAAGAAACTATAGGAAGAGACAGATAGAAGCAAGGGAATATGCTGAGAAGTGGAGGACTCGTAAGAAGACAGAATAAGACATAGAAAATTTCCAGCTGAGACAGCTAACTTTAGTTTGCATTGCTGGGAATGTGATTATTGGCTGAAAAAAAGCTAGAGAAGCTTCTGGAAATTTCTTGGAAGAAAGCTGAATTCTGTTTCTGTATGTAAAGAGCAAGCCATCAGATTTTATTGCTTTCTAGTGCCATCTACAGGTGGAGAGAGGGAACACATCTCATGTGTGGCTTCTGTATTACCTTTTATTGCCCTTTTTAGTTAGAGAGGGGAAAACAGAGAGGGGAAGACAAGCTTTGCATCTGTTTTGCTGTGAGTTGTGTTTTGCTGAGAAAAGAGGCTTGGAGTTCATTAAACAAAGCTAAATCTTCTGGTATTTGCAGATCTGAGGAGCTTGGCACTTCTGGTTGCATAAGAGAACGCTTTTTGCTACAATAGCATAACACTTCCTCAGCACCCTATTAAGGGTGGCTGTGTGCTTCTGTGACTTAAGAATAGAACAGCTTTTCCCAAAAGGAAAGCAGCAAAGAGCATAAAGGGAAAAACATATATAAAGTGGCTTTGTGAAGTAAAGGTTGTTCCTGAGGGGACTAATCTGGCCTATAGTCCAGAGTTCTGAGTTGCTCTGGGAGCATGAATTTCCACACTCATGTGACTCTTTGTTAAATTAATATAAGCATTACCCACTATACTCTACAGATACTTCATGAATTAATGGCTGGGATGTTTAAACATTTCTGCTTATGCCTTCTATTGAGTAAAAATTACTATTTCTGCTTTTGCAGAAATATTAAGTAAATATTATATAACCATTCTCACTTCTGTCTTAATGCTTAGTAAAAATTTTATGTTTGAGAGTTAATGGTGTCATGGTGACTGATTTCATATAAATAAGAAATACATAGATGTGGGCTCAGGAACTAGAGTGGAGAATAGTAAGAATGTATCTCCTCCCTCCACATCCTCACCCCACCCACACACACTTGAAAATTATGCTTATGACCCTGAGAATTTTGAATGGTAGAAGAGAGTCATGCTGTACTCTGAGAACCAAGATGTGCCAGCCTGAGTACAGTAAAGGGTGAACAAGAACAGAGATAATGAGTAGGGGGTCCCCAGCATGTCTAGGTTATACATTTATTTGACACAGGAGAAAACTGAGAAACTTGCTAAAGGTCACAGAGGTACCAAGTGATAGAACCTGGTCTAATACCCAGGTCTTTTGATTTCAAGTCCAATGCTCTTTGGTTGACTCTAGGTGAAGTCAGTAAGCCAAAGAGAGAGAGTGACTCTTTTGAACTCCACCTCCAAAATAAAACTTAGGGTATGGTTTGTATGTTTTGGGGTTTTTTTTGCCCAAAGTAGATCACAGGGCCCCTGGATCCCAAATAGGAACTTGATATACAACATGGGTATGGGACAAACTTTACTTCCTCACTACGAATTCATAAATTATAAGAGACCTATAGAAGCCTATAAACAAACACAAAAATATAAAACATTTAGATAATCCACAAGACTCCTTCCCATCCTTCCCAAGATTCTTTGGGGGAGTACTGAAAAAATTCCCCTTATTCACCTTAGATCTGCACTGTCCATTCATACAAGAAGCAGTAAACAAACAAATGAATGAATGAATACAGTTGGCATGGTCAGCCCTCCTACCTGAAGGAATTTATGCCAGTGGCCTGCCTCCTTTTGGCCAATATCTTATGACATTTCTTTGGTCATCTAAAGAAAAGTTGAAATAGTCCCTGCTTTGCCTAGATCATAGGATTTAAACCTGCTTTAAGATCATATGGATCAACCACCTTATTTTATAGATGGGGAAAATGAAGCCCAGAGAAAGAAAGGCATGTGTTCAAGGTCACGTAGGTAGTAAGCAACAGAGTCAACATTCCAGCACAGATCTTCTTACTGTTCTTTTCACTACCCCATACAACCTTTCCTGCTCATAAAATGTAGTTGTAAGCTAGTAACAGCCCTGAACAAATTGGGCAGAGATGAGAAGATGCAAAAATAAAAATGAAAAAAACTCATAATTACAAAAGGATATAATGTTATTCTTATTTCAAGTAGAATTGATAGAAGCATTATTTGTTTATGATGTATTTAAAAGGTGCCTCTAAAATGTAATACACATACTCCTTGAGCCGCAAACAAAGGTGGCTGTTTTGTAAATTCCAAAGCAATGATTATGTGTTATTTTTGCTGGACAAGTGTGTCTAGAATCCACTGGCTTAGCCAGTGGAATGACTTTAGCATGCAGACTGAGTTCAGTGCACCTATCTCTGTGATTAAGAATTCAGGGACTTTGTCTCAAAAGTTCTGAGAATTACAATGTTTCATTTCTATCATTCATCCATTCACCCATTCATTCCTCAAATATTTGTTGAGCAATTACTTGTTACCTGTGAGGAGCTGTGTGTGGTTTTCATTTGAGTGAGAAACTGAGAAAGATTTCAGTTTAAGACTATATACATAGGATCACAGAATGTCAGAGTGGGAAAGGACCCTAGAGATCATCTGGCCCAAATCCTTTATTTTGGAGAAATTGAAAGCTGAAACCCAGAGAGGGAAAGTCTCATACTGTAGTACTATACAAATGTGAGCCGTTGGCACATGGGAGTAGTGGAAAGAGCTCTCAATTTGGGAATCAGGGGACCTGGGGAGAACATTGTTTAAACTGCATAATTCTGGGCAAGACACTTTCTTGCTACAAACCTCAGTTTTTTCATCTGTAAAAAAGAAAAATAATAATAGCATTTGTGCTTGCTGTCTCATAGACACAGGAAAGTGATTTGAAAAGCTTAAAAGCACCATAGAAATAGAGGATATTAATGTTATTATGAGAATGGGAACTCCATGAAAGCATGTAGGGTTATCTAAACTTGTTATCTTTCTCAGTACCTAGCATGGACAATCTGTGCACATAATTGACGCTCAATAAATGTTTCATGAATGAATATTCAAATAATGAAACAATTGGGATAAATCAACAGTTCACAGCTCTTTCTGTTATGCCAGAAATGGCTAGGTGGCTCAGTGGATAGAACATTTGGTCTGGAGTCAGGAAGATGTGAGCTCAAATCCACTCTCAAACACTTCCTAGCTATGTGACTCTAGGCAAGTCATTTAACCTTTGTTTGCCTTAATTTCTTCAGCTATAAAATGGGGATAATAATAATACCTGGGCAGCTAGGTGGCTCAGTGGATAGAGTGCTAGTCCTGGACAAATCTGGCCTCAGACGCTTACTAGCTATGTGACCCTGGGCAAATCATTTAACCTTGTTTGCCTTATTTTTTTTTCATTTATAAAATGAGCCGGAGAAGGAAATGGCAAACCACTCCAATATCTTTGCCAAGAAAACCCCAAAGAGTTTTTAAGTAAAAAAAGTTTTTTTAGTAAAAATTTTATATTTGAGAGTTAATGGTGTCATGGTGACTGATTTCATATAAATAAGAAATACATAGATGTGGGCTCAGGAACTAGAGTGGAGAATAGTAAGAATGTATCTCCTCCCTCCACATCCTCACCCCACCCACGCACACTTGAAAATTACGCTTATGACCCTGAGAATTTTGAATGGTAGAAGAGAGTCATGCTGTACTCTGAGAACTCAAGATGTGCCAGCCTGAATACAGTACAGGGTGAACAAGAACAGAGATAATGAGTAGGGGGTCCCCAGCATGTCTAGGTTATACATTTATTTGACACAGGAGAAAATTGAGAAACTTGCTAAAGGTCACAGAGGTACCAAGTGATAGAACCTGGTCTAATACCGAGGTCTTCTGATTTCAAGTCCAATGCTCTTTGGTTGACTCTAGGTGAGGTCAGTAAGCCAAAGAGAGAGAGTGACTCTTTTGAACTCCACCTCCAAAATAAAACTTAGGGTATGGTTTGTAGGGTCACAAAGAGTCAGACACAACTGAAAAATGACTGAACAACAACTTCTCAGCATTGTAGGATAAAACGAAATTATAGTTGTAAAAAGCATTTAGCACAGTACCTGAAACATAGTAGATGTTATATAAATGCTTATTCCCTTCCCTTTCCCACTATACTAGAAAAAGCTAGGTGATGCAGTAGAGTGCTCAGAGCCTGGAGTCAGGAAGACCTGAGTTCAAGTATGGTTTTAAACACTTCTTTGCTGTGTAACCTTGGACAAGTCTGCCTTAGCTTCTCCCACTATAAAATGGACATAATAATAGCACCTACCTCATGCGTTGTTATGAGGATCAAATGAGATAATATTTGTAAAACACTCAGCATAGTGCCTGGCACATAGTAGGTGCTAAATAAATGCTTGCCTGTTCCCTTGTATCACATTGCTTCTGTATTTTGTTGGTTGTGGAGTAGAGTTGAGATTGTCTCAAAATACCAAAAGATATTTCTACATATACATTTTTAAAAAGTTTTTAAATAGATGAAGAACAGAAAAGGGAATCCTGGTATGATGGAGCAAGCATCGTACTTAGAATTAGAAGGATGAGGCTAGACTCAAGCCTGGGCTCTCCAGTTTGAGTTGTGGCCATGGCCATGGGGTAGTTGCTTAATACTCCTGAGTCTCAGTTCCTACATTAGTAGAATGATGCTAATGAAACTTCACCTTATTTGGTTACTGTAAGGATTAAATATGATAATGGATGTCAAGTGCTTTGGAACCTAGTCTCAAACATCATTCCAGTTTTAGATATTATTGTTGTTGTTGTTGTCATGTGGGTTTTTCCAGGACTGTTAGGCAGAAGCTGAGCAGCCTCTTTTGGGGGGTGTTGCAGAGGGATGCAGACCTCAGTTAGGAGATGCACTAGTCCTCTGAAGTTTCTTCCAGATCTAAGATTCTGTGATTCTATAATTGTAAGATTCTATGTGATAGGTGCCAGACCTATGATTGATTGAAAGAGGGGACTCCCAGGAAAAGAAATTCCCTCTACCAATGCAAGTTAGCATCTTCACTGCACCTTACAGTCTGAAAGAGTTGTTTAGACCTGCAGAGGTGTCAAACTCAACACTCACTGGCAGACAGGAAGCCCGGCAAAACTCACAGTGCTACCAAATCAGATTAAAATGTAATTGGAATATGCTTAACAGAATAAATAAAAATGAAACAAAACAAGATAATATTAATTTGTGGCTTTCTAGGTCAATATGCAGCCCACAGAGAAGTTTCTGTTTGAGTTGGACACTACTGGTTTAAAGCACTGAGATTATATCACTTGCCCAGGAGCTAGAGCACTGTGTCCTGTGTTCAAATTTGGCCTCAGATATTTACTAGCTGTGTGACCCTGGGCAAGTCACTTAATGTCTGTCTCAGTTTCCTCATCTGGCAAATGGGGATAATAATAGCACCTGCCTCTTGGGGCTGTTGTGAGGATCTGAAAAAACCATTGTAAAATGCTTAGCACAGTGCCTGACACATAGTAAGCATTATATAATTGTTTGCTATTATTGTTATTACCATACAGACAGTGTGTTCAAAGTTGAAACTTGAACCCAGGTTTTGTTTTTGTTTTTGTTTTTTTTTTGTAGTTGTTGTTTTGTTTGTTTGTTTGTTTTTCTCCCTGTCTCTGAGGCTATGCCCCTCCTGGTTCTATGATTCTATAGGATGTGAAGATGCCAGAGAATGACGGGATGTCTGGATAATCATGGAATGTACACACAGGCTTGTACCTGAATGCAATACTCAGTACGCTTTGAGAACTTCATCTTAGCCCTTTGAATGAGGGCTTGGGAGGCAGAGTGTGGGAAAATGTGGGAATGGAAGCTCTGTTCCCAAACTCAAACACTTGGATGGGGACACAAAGGCCTTTGAAAGAGCAGCTGCTTCCCTCTCCCCTCCCAAGCCTGCTAGGAAAGATGACCTAAGAGGAAATTTGCTAAGTACATAACAAAGTTTATTAGCTTAGCAGATCCATTTGTTTAATGGGTGTCCCCCCTGAAGACAACATTCATCAGGTCTCCTGGGACTGATAGCTCCATGGAAGACCTGCCTCAGGCACTTCAGAACAGTCTGGAATAAGGGACTGCCTAGGGCCCAGGGATATTCAAAATAAACCCACAAGTCAGTTAAGTATCAACTCCCAAAATGAAGGTGAGAGGCAGCATGCTGAAGCGGCTTGAGAACTGGCCTTGAAGATGGGGAGACCTGAGTTTAGGTGCTGCCTCTGGCTGAAGGCCCCTGGGCATGCTCCCTAGCCTCTTGTTGCACCTGACAAATTTTCAGGACTAAAAGTTACATCACTGGGGTGTTAAAATGAAAAATGCAGTTTAGTCAAAGTCAGTCTTTAAAGGAGTTACAGTTTTGCCATGTAACATTTTCCCATCATTTGAAAGAGTTATTTCTCCCTTTGAATAAGTTGTTAAAAAATAAAATTGTATCTATACACACACATATACACACATGCATGTGAATATACGTGCACATATGTGCACGTACACATATAAAGGCATGTATGTATGCATATATGCATGCATGTGTGTTGTATATATATGCACATGCACATATGAATGGATACAAAACCAGTTGGTAGATAACTAAATGGTACAATGGATAAAGTCCTTGACAAAGTCAGGAAGACCTGAGCTCAAATCTGATCTCAGGCATTTACTAGCTATGTGACACTGAGCAAGTCACTTAGGCTGTGTCCATCTTAGTTTCCTCAACTGTAAATTGAAGATAATAGTGCTATCTACCTACCTGCCTCCCAGGGTTGTTACGAGGATAAAATGAGACAATACTTGTAGAACACCTTGCAAACCTTAAAATGACGTGCATATACACACACACACATACTTACATACAGAAAGAGAGAGAGAGAACTAGCCCTGGAGTCAGGAGGACTTGAGTTCTAATTTGACCTCCTCAGACACTAGCTGTGTGACCCTAGGCAAGTCACTTTTTTGCCTTGTTTACCTCAGTTTCCTCATCTGTAAAATGAGCTGGAGAAGGAAATGGCAAACTGCTCCAGTATCCTTTCCAAGAAAATTCCAAATGGCGTCATGAAAAAGTCAGACAGGACTAAATCAACATAACAATGAGCATAAATACATATGTATATGTGTCTGTATTATGTATACATGTGTGCAAGCATGTATACACATGTGTATATGTGTATGCATGCATGCATGCATGTATGTATATAATTATTAAGACTGATCTCTATATCTGTATTCTTGATCCCATGGCCTATAATCTCTTCCAGGACTTTGACCTAGTCATTATCTTCTTTCTCTTTTGAATCTTCAGTTCTTTTCCTTTCCCTCTCCCTCTCCTGTGCCTCCTTCCCAGTTCCTTCCCATCTACCTTCTTTCTAAAGATGAGACAGTCTAAAAAAATCTTTCCCTTGACCCTTTTGACCCCTAGACCCTATAGTAAGTTAGCCACCAAGCATTTATTAAGCACTATCTATGTGGCAGGCACTATGATAAATTATGGGGATATAAAAAAGGACAAAAAACAGTCCCTGCCCAGAAGAATCATATATTTTAATGGGAAAGACAAAATGTAAATAAGAAGTACATAGACTATATGGGTGTATGTATATGTATGTGTATACATGTACATTATGTAAATACATATGTACACACTAAATATATATTCTGTATGGATGAATGTATATATGATATACATACATTATATATATACATATGCATATATATGTAGACACAGAGACATACATACAGAATAGATGAAGGTAAGCTGAAAGGGGAAAACATTAGCAGCTGAGAAGAATGGGGGACTAGCAAAGGTCTCCTGAAGAAGGTGGGTTTTGAGGTAAACTAAGAGGCAGAGATAAGGGGGCTGGCAATTCCAGGCATGGTGGCCAACAATTTCAAATGCATAGAGATGGGAAATGGAATTTTATGTTCCAAAAACTGCAATTAGGCCAACAGTGATATATGTCCAAGTGTGTGGAGGGGAGAATGGTATAAGAAGCCTGGAGAGGTAGGAAAAGACAAGGCTATGAGGAACCAAACAGAGACCTTTATATTTGATCTTGGTGGTAATAAGCAGCTACTGAAATTCACTGAAAAGGGCAGGCGTAGGGTAGAAGGACATAGATATAAACTTAAGAAAAATCAACTTGGCAAGTGAGTGGAGAGGATGGTTTCAAGTGGGGAGAGACTTGAGACAGGAAGATCAGTTAGAAGGCTTGTGCTAATGCAAAGACTCATGATGGAAAATGCTATCCACATCCAAAGAAAGAACTATGGAGTCTGAATGCAGATGGCTATTGGCTCTCTTTTGTTGTTGTTGTTGTTTCTTCTTTCACGTGGTTCCTCCCATTGGTTCTATTTCTTCTTTACAACATGACTCATGTGAAAATATGTTTAATATGAATGTATATGTAGACCCTATATCAGATTGTATGCTGTCTTGGGGAGGGAGGAGTAGAAGAATGGGGAGAAAATTTAGAACTCAAAATCTTATGGAAGTGAATGTTGAAAACTAAAAATACATTAATTTTAAAAAGAAGGCTTTTGCTATAGTCTAAGCATGATATGATGAGGTCCTGAGCTAGAGTTGTAGTTTTGTAAATAAAATAAGGGATACATATAAGAAGGTAAAAATGGAAAGATTTGGCAATAGATTAGGTATCTGAGGTGAGTGAGAGTGAGAAACTGAGGCTGACATTGAGGGTGCAATCCTGAGTGACTGGGAAGATGGTGATGCCTTTGATAGCAGTAGAGAAGTTCAAAATGTAGGAGGATTTGAGGGAAAAGATAATGAGTCTTATTCTGGGCATGTTGATTTTGAGATACCTATAGGACACCAGTTTAAAATGTTTAAGAGGCATTTGAAGAGGTATGATTTCAGCTCAGCAGAAATCCAGGCTGGACATATAGAACTGGGACTTATCTGCATGTAAATGATAATTGAATTCAAGGGAGCTAATGACATCACCAAGGTAGTCAATAAGCATTTATTTTTGTTCAGTCTTTCTCAGTTGTGTCTGACTCTTTTGGATTTGGAAACTAAGAGATAATTGGTAACTTGAGAAAGGGAAGTTTCAAAGGTTTTAAGCAACATTTCGGAGGCTTTAGAATTGACTGAGAGAAGAGAGTGGAAGCACTGATTATAGATAGCTATCTCAAGGAGTTCAGCTCTGAAGGTAAGGCACACTTAAGGCAATGGCTAGAGAGGACATTACTAGATCATAGATTTAGAGCAGGAAAGGAGCTTTTGTTGTTCAGTCATTTTTCAATTGGGTCCAGCTCTTTGTGTCCCTATTTGGGGTTTTCTTGGCAAAGATACTGTAGTGGTTTGCCATTTCCTTCTCCAGATCACTTTACAGATGAGGAAACTGAGGCAAACAAGGTTAAGTGACTTGCCCAGGGTCACACAGCTAGTAAGTGTCTGAGGACAAATTTGAACTTGGAAAAATGAGTCTTCCTGATTCTAGATCTGGCTACCAGAAAGGACCTTAGGAATCGTTAAGTCCAACCCTATCATTTTATAAGTGAGAAAACTGAAACAGAGAAGTTAAGGAACTTGGCAGGTTATCAGTCAGGATCTGAACCCAGGACTTCCTGAATTCAAGTCCAGCACCCTTTCCTCCCTTTGTCTTTCTCTGCTAACCTGCCACTGCTTCCTCCATTCCCAACTTCTCCTCAATCTCTCGTAATTGGTTCATTACTCTGATAATTCATATGGCAAACACATAATTAGACAATGAGATTATAGAGCCAAAGACAGGGAAATGATTTTCATTTATTTGATTCTTCCTTCCATACCAAATAATACCTAAAAGAATTCTCAGCATGACATTGTGGAAAGACCAGTAGACCAGGAGTCAGGAGATTTAGTTCCTAGTCTTGGTTTTGCCACTATCTAGCTTTGTGTTTATAAGAAACTAATTTCATGTTTCTATATCTTCGTTTCCCTGTCTATGTCTCCAAGGCACCTTTAATCTCTAATATTTTGTGTTATGTTTTAACATTTCATATTTTAAGGGTCCTTCTATCTGTGACAATTAGTCATTCTCCTATGATTCTGCCATAGTGAATGCTCAATGAATAGTATTGATTTAACAATCCTGGAAAGTTAGGGAGGCAGCACTAGGGTGATGCCTGGGACATGAAGTAAGAGCAGAGCTTGAAGTTGTTGGCAACTTCCATGGGTTAGAATTCTCTTTCCTACTTCTTGCCATAACCTCTTTCCACTGCCCTTTCCCTCTTTCACCTACTCTACTCCATGGTCCCCCTCTAGGGCAGGAGTTATAGGGCTATCTAATGCAAGGAGACAGGTTGTTCTGTTCATTGAAAGAGACATATTGGCCACTGGGAACTCATAGACATTATGTCACAGTCTCTCTGACTTCCTTTGAGATAATAGAATTGTGTTCCAGCACCGGAAAGGAGACTCCCAGAAACTTGACTGAGGACAGCTTAGGCACAAATGTCTGTTCTATCACTCTAGGGAACCTGCATGGGCTTTATGTTTGACAGGAAAATGGGGGAAAGGAAGTCACCCAGGCAGATAGCCAAAGTTAAGGTCACCAAGACTTCTGTACATGGAAGGTCTTGGATTTCTGAGGAATCAGGTGCTTCCAAACAAGGAAATCCATTGACGTCTGCAATTCTATTGGAGGAGGAACTTGGACAGTGTCATCATAGGAATATGATATTCCCTTTGATCATTATAATAGCCCTCTGAGGTAAGTAGCATAAGTCTGTTGTTCATTTAACAGGTTAAAAAAAAAACCTGAAGCCCAGAGAGTTTAAATGACTTGGCCAGGGTGCTACATCTCTTAAATGACAGAAATGGGATTTGAACCCCGACTCCAAGTCTAGTACTCTTTCTACTACGCCATGTTTCCTTGCTTAAAAATAGTGTCAAGTGGTGAGGAATAGAGTATAATTTATTCTGGTAAGCAAAAAGGAAATTGGGTCAAGGAAAGGAAAATGGTTTTAGCAATATTTGATCCAAAGTCTATCCAATGTAATAGGATCCAGGTCAGTTTCTTCCGACTCTCCTCCCTCTTCTCTTTTTCTTTCTCTCCCTCTCCTTCTCCTTCTTCCTTTCCCTCTCTCCCTCCTCCTCCTCCTTTTCATCTTCTTCTTCCTCTTACCCCTCCTCCTTCTCTTCCTCTTCTTCTTCTTCTTCATCTTTGTCTTCATCTTCATCTTCATCTTTGTCTTCATCTTCCTCTTCTATTCCCAGTGAGGAAACTCTAGCACTGACTTAGTTTTAGAGAGTCACCTAAAGGCCTTGAGAAGATGAGAAATGTGTCCAGGGTCACATAGATAGTATTCTTTCTTTCTTTTTTTTTTTTTTGGTAAGTAGTATTTTATTTTATTTCTAGTTACATGTAAAGATAATTTTCGACATTTTTATAAGTTTTTGAGTTTCAAATATTTACCCCTCCCACTCCTCTCCCCAAGACAGCAAGTAATCTGATATAAGTTATATATGTGCAATCATGTAAACATATTTCCACAGTAGTCATGTTGTGAAAAAAGAAACAGAACAAAAGGGAAAAGTCACCAAAAAAAAGGTGAAAATAGCATGCATCAATCTGAATTTAGACTCCATAGTTCTTTCTCTGGATGTGGATAGTATTTTCCATCATGAATCTTTTGGAATTGTTTTGGATCATTATATTTCTGAAAAGAACTAAATCAACCATAGTTGATCACTGCACAATGTGGCTGTTATTGTGTACAATGTTCTCCTGGTTCTGCTCACTTCACTTCTCATCAGTTGATGTAAATCTTTCCAGGTTTTTCTGAAATCCATCTGTTCATCATTTCTTTGTTTATTAATTAATTAATTTATTTTTAGTTTTCAACATTCACTTCCACAAGATTTTGAGTTCCAAATTTTCTCCCCATCTCTCCCCTCCCCCCACCCCAAGATGCCATACATTCTGAATACCTCTTCCCCCAATCTGCTTTCCCTTCTATCACCCCCCCCTTCTCTTATCCCCTTCCCCTTCTATTTTCCTGTAGGGCAGGATAGATTTCTATACTCCTTTGCCTGTATATTTTATTTTCAAGTTGTATGTAAAAACAATTTTTAACATTCACTTTTAAAACTTTGAGTTCCAAATTCTCTCTCGTCCTCCCTCCCCACTCACCCTCATTGAGAAGGCAAGCAATTCGATATAGGTTATACATGTGTAGTCAAGCAAACCACTTCCAAAACAGTCATGTTGTGAAAGACTAACTATATTTCCCTCCATCCTATTCCACCCCCCATGTTGTTTCTATTCTCTCCTTTGAACCTGTCCCTTCTCAAAAGTGTTTGCTTTTACCCCCCTAATCTGCTTTCCCTGTTATCATCCCTCCCTCTCTTATCCCCTTCCCCCCTATTTTCCTGTAGGGTAAGATAGATTTCCATACCCAATTGAGTGTGTATGTTATTCCCTCCTTTCTTTCCCTCTACTGTAATAGGTTTTCCATGCCTCTTCATTTGATATAATTTATCCCATTCTACCTCCCCCTTTCCTGTTCTTCTAGTATAATCCTCTTTTTTTCATTCCTTAATTAATTTTTTTTACCATCACATCAAAGTCAAATTACACCCAACCCTCTAAGTGTACTCCTTCCCACTGCTTTAATAGAGATATAGTTCTTAAGAGTTACAAGTATCATTTTCCCATGTAGGGATGTGTAAACAGTTTAACCTTATTGAATAACATGTTTGTTTTCTTTTTTTTTCCTGTTTACTTTTTTATGTTTCTCTTGAGTCTTGTATTTAAAGATCAAATTTTCTGTTCAGCTCTGGTGTTTTCATCAGGAAAGTTTGAAAGTCCCCTATTTCATTAAATATTCATCTTTTCCCTTGAAGGATTTTGCTCGATTTTGCTGGGTAGTTGATTCTTGGTTCTAATCCCAGCTATTTTACCTTTTAGAATATCATATTCCAAGCCCTGTGATGTTTAATGTAGAAGCTGCTAAGTCCTGTGTAATCCCAACTGTGGCTCCTTGACATTTGAATTGTTTATTTCTGGTTGATTGCAGTATTTTCTCCTTGACCTGATAGTTCTGGGATTCAGCTACAATATTCCTTAGATTTTTCATTTTGGGATCTCTTTTAGGAGGTGATTGGTGGATTCTTTAAAGGACTATGTTGCCCTCTGCTTCTGGGATATTAGGACAATTTGCCTTGATAATTTCTTGAAAGATGCTGTCCAGACTCTTTTTGTAATCATGGTGTTCAGGTAGTCCAAGAATTCTTAAATTATCTCTGCTGGACCTATTTTCCAGGTCAGTTATTTTTCCAATGAGTTATTTTACATTTTCTTCTATTATTTCATTCTTTTGCTTTTGTGTGACTGATTCTTGATGTCTCATAGAGACATTAGCTTCCACTTGACCAATTCTAATTTTTAAGGAATTATTTTCTTCAGTTGGCTTTTGTACCCCCTTTTCCATCTAACTAAAACTACTTTTAAAGGAGTGATTTTCTTCAGTGGGTTTTTTTTTTCTAATTTGGCCACTTCTACTTTTTAAGGAGTTGTTTTCTTCAGTCAGTTTTTGTGCTTCCTTTTCCGGCCTTTTGACTCTTTTTTTTTCATAATTTTCTTGCATAATTCTCATTTATTTTCCCAATTTTTCTTCTATCTCTCTACTTGATTTTTAACATCCATTTTGCGCTCTTCTGAGAGGACTTTTGGGACTTGAGACCAATTCACATTCCCCTTTGAGGCTTTGAATGTAGGCATTTTGACATTGTTGTCCTGTTTTGTTTGTGTTTTGATCTTCCTTGTCACCATAGTAGCTACCTATAGTCAGGGCTCTTTTTTGTTTGTTTTTTTTTGTGTTAATTTTTAAAAGTTGAGTTCTGCTCTTGGTATTCAAGTGGCACTGTCTCAAGCTTCTTGCACAGGGGGCCAGGAGCCTGGTCACTAGCTTTCTGCACCAGGGCCTCTGGGGCTGGTGGCTTGCCCATTGCACTGGGATGGCCCGGCCTAGTCGTGCCAGTTGTGCCCTGGGTTCCAGAGCTGGCAGTTTACCTTCTGTACTGTGTCTGGAGGCCTCACAACTGGCCTACTGTGCCACTGGCATGCTGATCCAGAACTGAGGAGCCACAGTTGCTGATCTGTGCTGTGGCTAAGAGCTTCCTGCTGGTTTGCCCTGAAACTGCCTACACACTGGGCTGTGTTTCCCTTTTACCCAAGTGAGACAGACCTTTCCTGAAGTTTTTTTAAGTTATCTTGGTCTGGAAAATTGTTTCATTCCCTTTTTGTGGATTTGGTCACTCCAGAATTCTTTTAGAGGCTTGATTTAATGTTGTTTCCAAGGGAAACTGGGGAGAGCTCAGACAACTTCCTGGTTTCTCTCCACCATCTTGGCTCCACCCTGATAGTATTTTTCTGAAGCGGAACTTGAAAATGAGTCTTCATTCTGTAACCCATGTTGCCTCCCTCCTTTTCTCTCTCCCCCCATCCCATCTGTCTGTCTTTGTCTCTGTCTCTACCTCTTTTTCTGTCTCTGTCTTTCTGTCTTTCTGTCTCTCTCTCTCTCTCTGAAATGCTCCCAGTAGGGGAGTCTATTCACTCCGTGAATTTTCTAGTATATTTGAACCTATAATTTCTCTAAATTCTGTTTGCTGTCTGCTTAGATTAAAAGGGTTTACACTTCATCTACTATTTGTGATGGTCTTTTATGTTACTAGAATCTACCATGAAACGGTCAAGTCTTTAGGATGAGCTAGGACACCCCTTCATATTTAAGGGATCGTGATACCCATTCATCTTTATAGGATTGTGACCAGGAAAGCAGGTTGAACTCAAGAAAATATTTCTCTTTTACACTAGCAATATTTAGAAGGACACACTGATAAAATTCTAATCCAGTACTTTTTCTCTGAGGAGGGCAGAGTAGCTGGCTTCATGGCCCATTCTTCTGCTCCTCTCCCAGCAGGAATCAAAGTCCCCCTCTGGAGAAAGGTGAGCATGATTCCTAAGATAGTCATCAAAGTCTCCCTGTGAGCTACATTTATACAAACTCATGTAGACACATATAACCTATATTGCAACACAAATACACAAATGTATATGTATATATATTTTTATTTGCATATGTGTATATATACATATATATCTATGTGTATATACATATTCACAGAAACATCTTGTAGCACAGTGGAAAGCACACCAGCTCTGGAGTGAAAAAAATTGACTTCAAATTCCCCTTCTGATATTTTATACCTGTGTGATTATGAAGAAATCATTAACTCCAACCCAGCCTCAGTTTCTTCATCTATAAAATGAGGGAGCTGAATTGGATGACCTCTGAGATCCCTTCCAGTTCTGGATCAATGATTCTAATGATAATTTAATTTAGTTTCTTCCTTTCAATAAAATTTTCTTCTATAATCTTGTGAGCTGCGTATTTTTGAGTAGGAAGCAAGTCTAAATATGGTGGTGATAGTGGGGGGATGGATAAAGAGTATTCCTATAGCAAATATTCTTTCAAACGGTTTTGCACAATCTTTTTGATTGGCCCTGGACCCTTCTCACACTATTATATATGTGAAAAATACCATAAATCAAGGGATTGATTTGTTTTTGGAAGAGCTGAACCACATCAATATTGCCATTTTTCATTATAAATGAAACCAGAAGATATAAGGAAATTCCAACTAAATGGAAAGATTCTTCTCGGAAAGACAAATAAAGGGATTGGCAGGGTTGATTTCTTCATTCCCCCAAAAGCAATAACAAACATAATTTCACTGCATACTTGGCCATCTTGCTTTGCAATGCTCATGGTGAGTATCAACAAAAAGACAAGTATGAAGATAATGCAGCTCTATTGGTCTCCAGAGGCAGTGTACCACAATGGATAGACTTGGATTAAGAAGAATTGAGTTCAAATCCTCTTTTAGCTGTGTTTACTACTTATGTGATCATAGGAAAATTACTTAACCTCTCAAAACCTGTTTTCTTGGCTATAAAATTAGAATATGAAATAATTAAGAGTAACAAACCAACAAAAGAGTAGCAAAGTCTACTTACCAGAACTATAAGGAAAGTATTTTGTGAATTATGCTACATGGTTATGAATTTGTGTTATAAGCTAACATCTCCTAAAGTAAGTGGCACAATGGATAGAGTGCTGGGCCTGGAGTCAGAAAGATTCATCTTCCTGAGTTCATATCTAGCCTCAGATACTTACTAGTTGTGTGACCCTGCACAAATCTGTTAACCCTGTTTGCCTCAGTTTCCTCTTCTATAAAATGAGCTGGAGAAGGAAATGGCAAACCACCCCAGTATCTTTGCCAAGAAAAGATCCCCAAATGGGGTCACAAAGAGTTGGATCTGACTGAAAAACGACTGAACAACATGAAGAATTTTGTTAGATCCTTATTTTAAAAGCTTGTAGACTCAAGCATGTCTTTTTCATTTGATATCACATTAAATAAAATTTGCCCTATATTCAAGTCTTGGTTTGAGTATTTGCATGGTAGCAGAGAGTTATTTTAGGGAATGACGTAAAGGGAGTTCTGATATTCTCCCAGGAGAAATGCTAGATGGGTTTATGAATCAGAGAGATTTCCAGGACTGAACAAGTGCCGGTGAACTCAAACCTATAGTTCTAAGCCATGAGCTACATTTTCTCAGTAATTTTAATGTGATGATAGACAAAGGAAAAGATGATAGGAAGCATATTAGAAAATATGGTTCAAATTGAAGAAACAAAGGAAGTCAAAGGCTTGTAGAGTAATGAGAAGACATTTTTAAATATCGTGAATACCTTCTCTAAGAAGAAAGACAAAAGGTAATGGCCAAGACAAGTCTTAATACTATCACCTAAAAATAGAATGGAATATCTGTTAGACAGAAAAATAACTGGCTATTGAGTCATTTCAGAATCAGCTGACAACGTATAATCAGATCATCAAGTACTTAAAGCAAAAGTCAAGTTAATATTAAATTAAAAGGAAGGGTAAAGATAAGCAAAAGACATGGACCCAACGACATCTTCCATCTGACCTATTCAAACAAGGTAAAAAGGTTAAAAAATAAGAAATGGGGAAAAAAGGTAAAAATATTGACTTCATCACCATTTTCTGAAGAATTTTAATCATGGAAAGCAATCACCACTGCAAATTAGGTCAAAAGAATCCAGAAAAAAATTCTAGCAAGTCCTTGATCTTCCTGCTAAACAGAGAGGCATGGCAAACAGGGACAACATTTTTAGAATACAAAGCCATTCATTTGTGGGGTACCTAAATGGTGCAATGGATAGAATGCTGGCCTGGAGTCAGGAAGACATCCTCCTGAGTTCAAATCTACCCTCATTTACTAGCTGTGTGACTCTGGGAAAGTCACTTACCCCTTTATACCTCAGCTCCTCATCTATAAAAAGAAATGGAGAAGAGACAGCAAACCATTCCTGTATCTTTGCTAAGAAAACCCCAAAAGGGGGTCATAAAGAGTCGGACATAATTGAATTGACTAAACAACAAGTGAATTGTAAAACATTAGAGAAGATCTTGAAATATTGTAAGCAGCCATATCATCTCATAAAATATTGATAAATTAGTTCAGGTAAAAACAAGTTTGCAAAAAGCTTGGCTTGAGATCTAATTAAGCCAAATCATCTCAAAAACATTTTTAGATGAAACTGGAAACACACAACAAATTAATGGAAAATTCAACAAATTGGCCAGCATTTGGTTTTCCTTTCCTTTCTTTTCTTTACTATTTCCTCCAAGCTGGAAGTATAAGGGTTACCCACTCTAATGAGCATGGGAGTTTTGGCCTCCACATCCAGCCTGAACTGGTTCATCCCTCCTTAAGCCACTCTGGGGGCCCCCAATCCTTTGAGCTCACTAGCAGGATTTAGCATAGACATTCAATTGGCTAAGCTAACTACAGCTCAGAACTCCTGAGCTCAGTCTGCCGGCTTCAACCTCCCTAGTAATAGGGATTGCACCACCATGTTGAGCAGTATTACTTTACCATTATATTTTCATCAGTGACAGTGGAATCATTGGATTTAGATTTTAACACCTATTATCTTATGTGCTTTTTTAAGGGAGTAGAAATAGTATTGAAGGTAAAGTTAGGAAAAACAGTTATACCAGACCAAATGCACACTGAGAAAATCCATCCACTACCTTGAAAATATAATAATTTTATAAGATATTTCTGAAATAGGAATACCCCCAAAAGAATGGGGAAAAAAAATAAGAAGGGCATTATTATCAAAATAAAGGTGATTGAGATTTACCTCCATTTACTTCCTTTCTCATTTTCACATAATCTTTGTGAGAATGACTAGACACATTTTGAGCCTCTCCAAAAGAAAATATGAGAGGGAAATAAGTAGACTTTTGAATTGACCGAAAGATGTAGTGTTTATTATTTGCTAATTACAAAAACAAAAACAAAAACAAAACATTTGACATAGTAGAGACATCTTCAAATGCTTCCTTCCAACAAAAATTTTTTCCTGTATATGTAAAGAATCTCTTGGCTATTTTGATCAGTGTAACTCTAGAGGTCATTCTAAACAATTCTGAAGAACAGTATGGTATACAAGAAGATGCACCGACCTTAACATCGGAAAACCTAGGTTCAAATCCAACCTAAGACACCGACTTCCTGTGTAACCCTGGATGAGTCAGTAAAGTGGGATCAATAATAGTCACACTCCCTAGCTCATATGGTTCTGGTATTCTTGCCAACCTCCAAGCACAATGAAAATGTAAGTAATTATTGTTCAATGACTCTATGATATTGATAATATCAAGGGAGACATTAAAACTGGGAGAAGTTAATACTAGTCATCACTTTCATAAGAGATATTTATGAGATGTTGTATGTACTTTAGGATTCTGTGGGCTTTGCATTTCAGTGTAGTCATCTATTGGGAAATGACAGGGTTTGGAAATCAGAGAAATGAATCAGATCTCTGCTTCAGGGATGTGATTTTTCCATGTGGATACAGGCTGCACTAAGTAAAGACCTGGGAAACACAGACATGGCTTTACTGGCATCCTTAGTAAAACAACAAATCTTCTATAAGGAATAAAGACCTACAGGTTAATGAGATCCACAATGACTCAGAAGAGATGGGCCGGTAATATAAGCAAATGAAAAACCAAATGGGTAAAAAAATGCCTGTTGTTGAGATGGTGACATGTAGTTAGATGGACAGCACATCAAATGAGTCCATCAGTGTAAATGTCTAGGAGAGGCTTTGAAGACAGTTAATGAATAGGACCCAGAATTTGATTGGAGGAACAGAATGGTTTTTAACTTGTGGGTTATCTGGCACTCTCTGGGCATCATGGGTAGTGGTTCTAATCATTTGTAGAGTGATTACCAGGTTAAAAAAGAAACGTTTTTCCTATTTTCTTTCCATGGACTTTTCTTCCCATGGAAATTGTTGTCTGGTCATTTTAGTTTACTTAGAACAATGCTCTTTTAAGGATTGGAATGTATCTTGAGGGGGCCGGACCCTTGAGCTCCAGGTATTTATTATTGAAATATTGATGCTGGTAATAAAGACGCACTCAGTAGAATCCAAGTACCGCTTTATCTCCATGGAGCCGCTATCTAACACATCATGCACAAGAGAGGCAGCCTCTCATGGCTGAGTTCATGTGAAGCATGCATCCTGAAAGTCCCATAACTTATTGGTAGGGTTTGTCTAAACAGTTCTAGACTTTCCTCACTGTGGGTGGTGAGGGTGGGATCATAGAGAACTCTCCTTATTTGATGAATTTTGGGGAAAACAAATGATGAAGGTGTCACTGGGAGGTGAAACCAAAGACCACAGGAAAACTTGGCATGTGCTTATCATGGCAATGATATACGTGCTTTAGGATCCTGTGGGCTTTACATTTCAGTGTGGTCATCTATTGGGAAATGACAGGGTTTGGAAGTCAGAAAAATAAATCAGATTTCTGCTTTTGGGATGTGACTTTTTTCATGTGGATACTGGCTGCACTAAGTTAAGACCTGGGAAACACAGACATGGTGCTACTGGCATTCTTAGTAAAACAATAAATCTTTTGTAAGGAATAAAGATCTCTAGGTTCCCCTCCTCTCCTCCACTCATAACCTGAACAAACCCCTTGCGATAAATGGTACAGTGAATAGAATACCAGACCTGGAATCGGGAAGACACAAGCTGTGTGACCCTAGGCAGGTCATTTAATCTCTGCTTGAATTTCTTCAGCTGAAACTAGCACCTATTTTCCAGGGTTATTGTGAGGATAAAATGAGATAATATTTGTAAAACATTTTGCAAATTTTAAAGTACTATGGAAATGCTAAGTATTGTTGTTGTTATCATTATCTGCCCCCTTTCTTTGTAACCTGATCAAATTTTCAAATGAAAGCTGAAGCCCATAGTCTCATAAGTATTCTGAAGTCAAGGGGGAAATGAGTTCACCAGCCACCAGCTATTTCCAAACAGGATAATTTATGTGAACCAGGGAGACCACCCATTCGTAAATGAGTCAACCAGTAATCAACCCACAAATATTTATTGAGAATCTATTATACGCTGAACACTATATTGGAAACTGTTGGGGGCAGGTCTGTGATGCAGATGTAGGAGATATATAATGATAATAGCTAACATTTATATAACATATTGCAATCTGCAAAGCACTCGTCATACAGTATTTAATCTGATCCTCATAATGACCCTTTGAAGTAGATTCTAATATTACTCCCATTTTACAGATGAGGAAACTGAGGTTCAGTGAAGTTAAATGATACGCCCAGGGTCACACAGATTGTAGGTGTGGGAGAGGATTCAAGTCCAGTACTTAATCCACTATGCTATGACATGATCCTTCCCATTGAGGAGCTTACAGTCTAATTGGAAGTGAGGGGGAGGCAGGAGTCTTACATGGGGACAAAAGTAAACAATACAGGAGCAATAATATATTAAATGCTAAATTGTATAGTACAAATTGAAACTGTTGCAGAAGTTTTGAAAAGAAAGAGATCAGTAAGGACTGGAGTAATCAAAGCTTTCATGGAGAGTTGAAATACGAGTTAGGCCTTGAATAAAAATAATTTGCATTAAGATTTAAAAATTTTTTTTAAAAATCTAAACATTTTAAAGTTTACAAAATGCTTCATGACAACTTTGTGATGCATATAATACAAGTCTTATCAATCAATCAATAAACATTTATTAAGCATCTACTATATTCTAGAACTATGCTGTCTCATAATAATAGTACTAAAAATGGGCGTTTCTTTAGTGTGTCTAGTTTATAAAGTGCTTTTCTCACAGTCACCATTTCTGATAGGGACTGTAGCTATTACTATTCACATTTTACACGTAATAGGGATTTGAGAAACAACTGACTATGGAATTTGTAAGCTCAAAGGGTTAAGAGTTCCCTCAAAGCCCTGAAATCAGTTTGAATTATCATACTCTTTCAGCTGGAATGGGGACTTGAAATCAGGTTCAGGAGTTTCCAAAAAAATTTATATAGCCTGTGAGAAAACAGAATGAGGAGTGGGATGGTGGTATCTCCAACCCCACCTGGGAATTACTGAGCTGAACCATAAACACCAGTGGCTCAGAAGAAACCGTTTCTACAGCAGAGAAGGAAGAGATCCAGATAGATCAATGTTCTCTGCAGGCATTTTACAACTCAAGATGAAGCTACTATCCTTTTCAAGAACTGAGGGAATTTTATTATTGTTGTTGTGCAGTCATTTCAGTCATGTCTGACTCTTTATGACCCCATCTGGGGTTTTCTTGGCAAAGTGGTTCACCATTCATTCTCCAGCTCATGTTATAGATGAGGAAACTGAGGTACACAGGATTAAGTGACTTGTCAAAGATCACATAGCTAATAAGTTTCCTGAACTCAGGAAAATGAGTCTTTCTGACTCTAGGCCCAGTACTCTATCCATCCTATCATCTAACTGCCTGAGGAAAGTTACCCCTCCCCCAAAAAGGATCTGTTTCCCCACCCAACTTTGTGTTTTCATACCTGTCCAATAATAGACACTGTAATATACTCTGTTTATTTCTTTTACCTAAACATTTCCTGTATCCTATATCCTAATCTTGCTTCAAAATTGAAAGTCGTGGAGTTAGCTGGATTTAGACAAAAATTTAAAACTTCTGCGAATATTACTAATTTTCTCAAGTGGGGGTTCTGAGCTATTGCAATGGTACTAATTTTTTTTCCGAATATAATTTCCATAAAATAGCAGAGCAGAAGACTACTGGATCTGGGGTTCATCACATTCCCTTTAGACTAAAAAGTGAGTTAACCGTTGTAATAGGAGCTTGGCTGATCAAATCCTCAGAGAGAAGACTGATAGAAAAGACAGGTTGGTGGCTGGCTGAAGAAAAGATCACACCCTAAATCCCATCTTCAGATAGAAGAGATAGTCAAGGCCTGGGAAGGATTTGGCTCTGTACCTATCATGCAGGGAGGAGGGAATCTGGTGTTACACACAGATGAAGAAACTGACGCCCAGAGAGGTTAAGTCATTTGCCCCAAGGCCCACAGATAAAACCTTGAAAAATCATATTGTCTTATACAAACTAGCATTTCACTAAAACCCGTAATGAAATGTATACACTGACTCCATGTAGGCTTCCCTCACTTGAAACCATTACTTTATTCTTGGCTATTGCTTTCTACCCACTTCTATCTCTCCTCTTCTATCTTCTGACCCAGCATGAATTGTGGTTTATTTATTCTGATTGTGGGTTTTGAACCATACCCCTATTTGTTTCTCTAAGCTTGGGGATAACCGGTACATATTGGCTACTTATAGTTTCTGACAACTGGATTGTGGTTATGGAAGTCCGTGAAAGCCAAGCAGAATAGTTCAGATTAGTTATTATAATTAGAAAGTTATTGATGGACTTTGAAGAGGTCAAGTCTAACTAATAGCTTGGGAAAGGCAGAGGCGTTGTGTGAGGTCTCAAAAATACTCATTGAACTCTGTGTTGAAAAGGTTGGCAGCTGTTCTCCCTGCCCCCCAACAGTAAGCAAAACTTTTAGAAGAAATGTTGCAATCTATTGGAGATCATTCCATATTTTTTTGAGTGCTTACAAAGTATTCTGGGTTCCATATGTAAAAGAATAGAAAACATCATTTCTGTTCTCTTTGAGTTGATCTGATGTTTTTAATATGATAAATAAAAGTCACTTACTGAATACTTTGATCACATCTCCTGCATAGTAAGCTTGTAATAATAGCATTTATATAACACTTTAAGGTTTGCGAAGCATTTTACAAGTATTATTCCATTCTCATGACAACACTGGAAGGTAGGTGCTATTATTACCTCTGTTTTACAGATGAGGAAACAGACATGACAGAGGCTAAGTCACTTGCCCAGAGTTACACAGCTATTAAGTGTCTAAGGCAATATTTGAACTCAGGTCTTCCTGATCCCAGATCTAGTATTTGATTTACTCTGCCTCTGTGGCTTATCATAGAAATTTGACAAAGGAGATGGATGCGTAACACATACATGGAAAAAGATAATATTGAGTAATGAGCACAGTGCGAGGCTCATAGAAAGCACTCAATAATTCCTTAGGGAAGTAGATAATGAACAGAAAAAATTACATTTAAAAACTTGGTGAATTTCAGGGTCACCTTTGATTTAAATTCAATCATGTATACCATCCTCTTCTCCATCATACTAGCTCAAGTGTTCATTTTATTTTTCTTCCTGTTTATATTCTCAGAGTAATTTTCTGAATGGTCTTCCTCCAATATATTTCCTCTTTAATCATTCCTTTGGGGCAGCTAGGTGGTTGTGTGGATAGAGTGCCAAACCTGGAATCAGGAAGGCTCATCTTCATGAGTTCAAATCTGGCCTCACACACTAACGAACTGTGTGAATCTGGGCAAGTCACTTAACCCTATTTGCCTCAGTTTTCTCATCTGTAAAATGAGTTGGAGAAGGAAATGGCAAACCACTGCAGTATCTTTGCCAAGAAAATCACAAATGGGATCACAGAGAGTCAGACATGACTGAAAAACAACAATAAATTCATACCTCACACTGCTACCCAAATAATCCTCAATGCTCTGAGCACCTCACTGCTCTATTAAAAAACCCTCAGTGACTCCTTACCATCTACTGGATAAAGTTTAAATTGCTTTTCCTGGCATTCAAGGCCTTCTACTACCTAGTTCTGGTCTCTTTCTAGCCTTGTCTCGTTCTACTCCCTTTCATATACTCTACATTCCAACCAACTAACATACTGTTTCACGTATTTCCTACTTTAAGACTGTCCTCTCCTTTCTATGTTTCTTTGCTTACACTGTTCCCAATGCCGGGAATGAACTCCACTTAATATCAATCTTATCTTTTGAAGTTCTGCCTTTGTTTTAAGACCCAAGTCAAATCTTACCTCTCAGATCATCCCCTTGCCCAAGGCAAAAGTGATTTCTTTTTAATCCTTAAGTTTTTCACAATTTTTTCTTAGACCTCTCCTTTGTTCTTCAGACATTCCTTTTTCACATTTCAATTACTTGTGTAATTGTGTAGAATGAAATTTCCTTGTGAAATTTTATATCCATAGTACCAAATTCATGGTTTATGTGTAAAGGTAGAAAAGGAATATGGCTACAAGGATGCATGGATACATAGGGCAGCAATTCAGAGCAAAAGTGCTAAGGACCTCCTCCAGGGTTATTGAAGATTCAAAGTAATTGGCATTGCCCCAGAGCAAATTTCCAGGGCATTATGGAAGGGAAGGAAAAGGGAACAAGAATTTGTTAAGCACCTGCTAGATGTCCAGCACTGTGCTAAGCGTTTTGCAAATATGATCTCATTTTATTCTCTCACTAATCCTGAGGGGTAGGTGCTATTATTTTCCCTATTTTGCAATTGAGGAAACTGAGGTAGACAGAGGTTAAATGCCGAGTTGCCAAGGATGGAAGTTAAAAGCATTTATTCACACAACTTAAATATTAAGTTCAGGTTACATCCCATGAGGTGTTGGCCGAGATGATAATGATTTATAAAAGGGTTTGACAGTTGACTAAAGGGCTCTTTTGTGTACCAGCTGGGCAGAGGTGTGGACCTGACTTATAAAAAAAGTATTGATCAGCCTCAGGACACTTTGCTGGGTGGTCTCACAGCAGAGCAACAACATTCACTTCAAGGAAGCAGTCACCCCAGAAGCAGATGACAGCTTGTAGACAGGAATCACGGCTCCGCATGTAGAGTAGGGCAGCAGCAATAAGGCAAAGCCAGTTGCTGGGAGACAGAACTATAAGTATTCAAGCAGGAAGACAACTCTGGGAGTGTGAGTTATCTGGGGACAGCTCCTTCTCCCATCAGCATCATTGAAAACTGGAGGAAATTGTACCCTTCTGCACATAGAGGTTGACATACTCTTATTATTTATAGAATTAAAAGCTTTGCCGCTTCGATTCAAGGTTTCTGATTCGTCGGTAGAAAATGCCCTAACTAGGGGCTTTAGCCCGTGTTTGCATAACTTATTAGTTTGTTGTTATTGAGTCGTTTCAGTCCTGAACCACTTTTTGTGACCTCATTTGGGGTTTTCTTCACAAAGATACTGAAGCAGTTTGCCATTTCCTTCTCCAGCTCATTTTATAGATGAGGAAACTGAGGCAAACAAAGTTAAGTGACTTGCCCAGGGTCACACAGTTTATACGTGTTTGAGGCCAGATTTGAACTCAAGAAGATGAGTCAGCATTCTATTGACTGTGCCACCTAGCTACCTCCAATTTAGTAGTTATTGCTAATTAAAATACCATACCCCACAGTGAACCTAAGTTAGGATTACTAGAGTCATGTGAGAATTATACTATGCATGGACATATGCTTAATAAGAGTTGTTGAAATGGACTCGGAGTTCAACTAGGAAGAATCCTCGATTAATTAGGATAATTGATTAATTTCTGTTATCCTTCACTTTTTTGGAAGGAAATAGCAATCAAATAAGCTGACACTTAAGATTTCACAGCATCTTAGAATTGTCAGACTTGGATGGAACTTAGAGATCATACTTCTCATTTAACAGAGAAAGAGATTGAAGGAGTTTAATTCACTTGACCAAGGCCACACAGGTGAGTGGGGCATTCAAGACTCATCCTCGGGTCCTCTGACTCCAAGTTCACTGGCATTTTCACTGTGTTATTATATAGGAGTCAGACCTTAAGTGAAAACTGAGCCTGAAGGATCACCCAGACAAGACCCTCTCTAATGTTCCAGAAACACAGAGTTGAAATCAGCTAAGTGTGCTTCCTCCCAAGGATGTCTGTGGATCACAGATCCTGCCCATCTGCTTGAAGGAGTTTAACGAATGAAAACATATTTGTTATCATGAATCTGTCCCTTTTGGTTTTAGGTTACCTCCCATTAGTCAATGTGAATTTCTGAAGCTAGAAAGGAATTTTCTGGGTGACTGGGCTGAGATGTTAAAACAGGCCTAACTTGACTGCAGTTTAGTTAGAATTAAGGTAGATAGAGTGGGAAGAAGACAAATGAGGGATTTGGCAGGAGGGGTGTGTGTGTGTGTGTGTGTGTGTGTGTGTGTGTGTGTGTGTGTGTGCGTGCGTGTGTATGTGTGTGTGTGTGTGTATGTGTGTGTCTTGGGGAAAGCAAATGGTAATGAAGACTCTAGTCATTTTTAAGGCTTCTCATGACCAGAAACTAGTACCTTGGCTTTTCTCTGGTCCATGGTCTGATTCAGTATCTAGCATAGATCCCTACCAGCGTTCAAGGATATTTTTTGTTTTTTCTAACCAAAAAGGTTCCCTTAAAAACCTACTAGATTCAGCGATGGATGAGATCAGTAGGTATCCACTGATTCAATCTTTCTCATCTCCATTTCCTCACCCGTGCCCTGGAGGGACAACAGGTTTTTTCTATATTCTTCTGTTATTTGGTTGCCATTTAACTGTCCCGGTGTGTCTGGAACTCAATATAGGATCAAAAACCTGGAGCTTGAAAGGAGTTTAGCAGTCATCTGGTCTAACTCCCTCATTTTACAAATGAAGAAACTGAGGCCCAACAAGATTAAGTGACTTGCCCAACCCCACAGAAGGGTCAGAAGGGGAATTGGAACCTAGGTTCTCTAAATCTAGAGTCAGTGTTCTATCCACTTCACCATACTGCCTCCCTATAGTTTTAGGTCAAACTTTCTCCTTTTCTATGTTAGGTCTTACTAAGAGGTAGCCTTCATCTCAAATCCTGGCTCTTTGGCTTACTATCTATGTGATCTTGGGTAAGATGTTTAACCTCTCCAGGCCTTAAGTCTTTTAATCATTCAAAATGAAGGGAAGTGAACTACCTATCTAATCAGGAATGTGTCAGTAAAAATTTAACAACCAGCTCTCTCTAAAAAAAGGGAAGTTGCATTTTTAAGTTTTCTCTGCATTATTAACGTTTTTGTCATCACTTTCTTAAGTCTAGACAATCAAAAAATAATAATTCAAGCCCTACTTTGTACTGTTTGTGGATATTCAAGGTATAAATGCTCACAATGAAAATTTAACAATTGGCCCCACTCTAACTCAAGCTGTCTCCAGCTCGTCCTTGACTCTAGGGTTTCTTCTAGCTCTATCTCTGTGATTCTTTAACCACAAGATCTCCGAGGTCCCTTCCAACTCTAAATCTATGATGTTCTGTGTATTCCTCTACATGGGCCCTAAGACTGCAAGGTACCCTTATCAACATGAAAGATTCTATTTTCTCCAACTTACTATATTTACTAAGACAGGAAATTAGACAAATTCATTTAGAAAGATTTTCCACAACAAAGTATTTTAAAACAGTTAACTAAACCCCAAACCCTCTCACTGCCCATTCACTGAACTCTCTGATTAATTAGGGTTTTATTGTGTTGTAATAGAAAGAGTGGGAAGGGGATAAGTATTTATATAGTGTTTATGTGCCAGATGCTGTGCTAAGTGCTTTCTATGAATATTATCTCATTTGATCAAATATCAACAGATGTAGAGACAGAGGAACTAAGCTCAACCTTGGGCAAGTTATTTGATTTTTTGGGGTCTTACTTTCATGATTTATAAAACAAGGGGTTTCGAGTAAATGATCTTTTATGTCCTTTCTAGATTTAAATCTACAGGATGAAGTGACACAGTGGATAGAGGGTGGGGCCTAGGGTCAGGAAGATGAGTCTTCCTGAGTTTAAATATGACCTCAGACACTAGCTGTATGACCCTGGACAAGTCACTTAACCCTGTTTGCCTCAGTTCTCTCATCTGTAAAATGAGCTGGAGAAGGAAATGGCAAACCACTCCAGTATCTTTGCCAAGAAAACCCCAAATGGGGTCAAAAAGAGTCAGAGAGGAGTGAAACAACTCAACAACAACAAAGCAAGTAGCCAATGAAAACCTAGGTGTGGGAGGGGTGGGTATGCATAGTATGCTCTGCCTGAAGCAATCTCAAGAGATGGGAAGGCTGAGTAAGTTTGCTTCTGGACCAAAAGTAGTGGAGGGACCTGGTTCTCTTCTTCAGAGCATGCACGAGTGTCCTATGGCTGTTTTTGGGTGGTTTTCTGGGTGATGAAGTGGGGTGTTTTGGTTGGCTGTTGGGACCTAATTGAGAGTACATGCAAAAGGCAGCTAGGTGGCACAATGGATAGAATGCTGGGCCTAGAGTCAGGAAGACTTGAGGTCAAATCTGACCTCACATACCAGCTATGTGATCCTAGACAAATCACTTAACCTCTGTCTGCCTCAGTTTCCTCAATTAAAAATGGGAATTATAGTGTCACCCACCTCCCAGGCTTGTTGCAAGGGTCAAATGAGATAATGTTTGTAAAGTGCTCAGCCCTGTGCCTGGAACATGGTGTTGTTGTTCAGTCCTTTCTGACTCTTCATGACCCCATTTGTGGTTTTCTTGGCAAAGATACTGAGGTGGTTTGCCATTTCCTTCTCCAGTCCATTTTGCAGATGAGGAACTGAGGCAAACAGGGTTAAGTGACTTGCCCAAAGTCACACAGATAGTGTCTGAGGCTAGATTTGAACTCATGAAAATGAGTCTTCCTGATTCCAAGCCCAATGCTCTAGCTACTGTGCCACCTAGCAGCTAGAATATAGTAGGCATTAATAAATGTTTATTCCATTCCAAATAGAGGAGTTCTTTCTTCTTTTCTCCTTCTTTCTGGCCACAAAGTATAAAGATTGCTGTCTGAGCTCTGGGGGCCCAGTTGAGAGGTCAGAGTGAGTATCCGCTCCCTAAATAGGTCAGCCTATTAGTATGTGGGATAGGGCTGCCTCCTATTTATTTCTCCTTTCCTTTGGTACAGGGCCTTGTGAGATCTCAAAAGATCCAGGAACTTGAGTCTATACCAGAATTTCCTAGCTACTAAGCCCAATTCAGCCTTAAAGAGCAACCTACTTTACTTTAATCATCCCAGTAATGGATTAACCCAGTAGTCAAAAGGTTATGTATGGCAGCGTGGGAGGGACTGACTCATTTAGTTAGTGTTTGTGCTTGAAGTCTGAGCCCACTTTTCCTTGGGATCAAAGTGGTAAAGGGAGAATGTGTAGTTCCGAGAGATATGTTTGTACTTCTGTTATTGCTATATATTTTCTTAGTAAATATCCCTTTATAAAAGCTAATTGATGTTAATTGTCTATCAATGATATTGAGGAGAAAGCAAATGTACAAACTACTATCAGGCATTAATTGCTGAGTCAATGATACAGTGGAGATATTAACTACAACTGGCAAGTTATAGAATGATAAAAATACTAAAATGGAGACTTGAACTAATAGCTTTAAAAGAACACTTTCAACCCCTCAGGAGTACCCCTAGAACCCTGAAGGGGAGAAATGGCTAGCAACTCTCTAGGGAACCAACTTGTCTTTCCAAGTGGGAGTTGAGAGTAGCTCCAGCAGCTATATATTACTAAAATTTATGAAATGGAGAGAACTAAACAGTCATTGTGGAGGAAGAATATGATGACCAATTTCCACAAAGAGTTTGGCATGTCAGATTCCCTGGAGATGAGTAATAGCATAAACTGGAACTGAAATTTTTGCCCTGCTGTTCAGTTTTATTTCAAGGTCTTGACATTTTCCCTTCCAAGGATAACCAGCTCTTCCCATGGTACAAATAAAGTGTGGGTTTATTGCTGTTTTATTTATTCCAATACCCTTTTCTACTTCCCCCTTTGGGAGAATTCAGGCTCTTGTTTTCCATTCCCATTCAATCCCAAAATCAGAAATATGGAGGAAACCACAAAAAAACTCAGAGCAGGGATTCCCAAATTCCACCATACTGTGACCTGATTTCAAGACATTCTATTAATTGAACTGAAAGGCATATATTTACTTTTCTAAAATACAAGGGACTCAAAATCCACTGAGATTAAAGATTTTGCAGAGGACTTCATGAAATTGCTTCCCACCTCCCACCTCTCCCCCTTTCCTTTTAAGATAACTGGAGATGATAGGGATGGGTTCTGAACCTCTAAAAGGAAAAGACTACGTCTTTGGGAGCTGGACCCCAAAAAAGGAAAATCCCTGGATTTCCCCAAATCTCTGGTAGTTAACCTGAGGCTGTAATCCACTTAACTGGCTCTTCATGGTGCCTACACCCAATCTCTCAATTCTGTTCTGTTACCTCTCAATGGCCCCTGGCCACTTCCCACCCTTAATCCTAACTAGACTCCATTCTCCCTTGGTCTTGTGGTCCAGGTCCTTGGTGTTCTGTTCACCCCAGCTTACTGGCCCACAGTCTTTCTGAATATAAGGTTCTTCTTGTCTCCATTAAGAGGCTCAGATTCTTAAAATCCCGCCTGCTTGCATTAGCGATACAAATGATTAGATTCCTTAAGAGTCTAGCCAATATGGCGGATCTTTAATAAAGCTTGTCTTTGGCTGAAAGAAGGCTTGGGTCAAATTCATTTGGGCAGCTCCCGCATCTCTTGCTCTCGATATTTTGGGGTCCCAGCATCCCTAAACCCCTAAACCTCAACATAGACATCCTGTATCGTTACAATATGGTAGCTGAGAATTCTCTATCCTAGCCAAGATAACAGTGTTAGTGCCATATCAAGTATTTCATCTGATATGATATCATCTGAGTGAAACAATGATCCATCCATTCATTTAATAAACATGTACTACATGCCTCCAGTGTGTTAGAGCAATGAAATACAAAGTTTAGGAAACAAATGGTCCCTGGTCTTCACAGAACTTACATTTGAAAAGGAGAAGATGACATAGATAACTAAAATATACAATGACATATGATATATACCTTCAGAAGATGCAGAACAAAATACTATGTTAAGCTGAAGGTAAAATACTATTATCAACAAGGACACTCAAGGAAGGCTATATGGAGGAAGTAGCACTTGAGTTAGACTTCAGATAGATATTAAGCAGACCAAAATAAGGAGGAAAGACAATCAAAGAAGAGGGAAGATCAATAGCAGAGCGAAAGAGGTTAGAAGGTATAGGGAATGTTTAAAGCATAGAGAGGGGTCCAGTTTGGCTAAAGGACAGAGAACTTGGAGAAGAGTAAATATGAGACAAGGCTGGGAAGGTAGGGTAGCACCAGCTGATGGTTTTTTTTGACCTGGCATTCAAGGTCAAATTGAAGTTATCATTTAAAAAAAAAAAAAATGGATTTGAACTCAGGTCCTCTTGACTCCAGGGCCAGTGCACTATTCACTGCACCACCCAACTGCTCTGAGAAAATGCTTTTAAAAGTATAAAAGTTGTATGAAATTCTATAGTATTATAATAATATTGCATAGTATCTGTGTTTCAGAGAACATGTTTTTACATCTAGAAAACTCCTCAGGAATCACCTAGACCAACTCCCTCAATTTACAGATGAATAAAGAAATTAAAGCAAACTTTTTACTGCGTGTCTAAGTCCATTTCAAATAGTCATGGCTCTGAGGAAGACCCTTCAAAGATAATTCAACAAACCATGCCTCCCTTCCTACTGGTCCATCCCCAGCTGCCTGCAAACATAACCAGAAAAATGACTCTTCTAAATGCCAGCTGTACTTGCTGGTTAATTTGCCAGCTACAAGCAATATTGAGTTTTCTCCCCTTCTTTCACCTTTTCCTTGCTGATAGGGTATGAGAGTATCAGGGATCAGTTTGGACTGGTAAACAGAGGCTAACTCACTTACTCTGGAATGGAGAAAGGGAAAAGAAAAATGTTGAGAACTCCATACACTCGTCTTAACCAGCCTTTCCATGATTTTCTGGCTCTAGCCATGTACAACTTCTTGTCTGAGTCTCTATGGCTTCTCCCAGAATTCCCCAGACAGGCAAAGGCCATCAGCCGCCACATTGCGGCTTACTTGGAGAAGTCAGCTTGCAATCCAGGCTGGGTACCCATCGGGACCCCTGGTATCTCCAACACTAAAATCCAATCCATGTACAAGCCAAGACAACACCCTTGTGATGCCATTGATCTTTGAGAATGAAGGACCAGCAACAACAACAGCTCTCCACTATGGTTTCCCTCCTTTAGGTTCAAAGTCATGGGCACTTGGGAAATTCATAAATGTTTGTGTGACCATGAACAGGCACTTCTGGTGCCTCCAGTTTCTGGGAGAGAGTGAGATACAGAATTACCCTATTTTTCTAGGTGAGGAAACTGAGGCTTATCAAGCTTAAGTGACTTGCCCATGGCCACATAACTAATAAATGTCATGGTAGGGAATCAAGCCCATGTACTCTGCCTCCATATTCATCACACACTTTCTGCTATACTAGATTCCTTCTTATTTGCATATTGTTTCCCCACGTAGACTACAGGACTTCTGAAGGACAGATATCAGGTTTCCTTGAAGTTTCTTGCCCCTACCCAGAAAACCAAGGAATTCCTGTTTGACATCTCCCCTTTTATTGTCACTAGCTCCTCTTACAAGATCCCGGTTCACAAGCATATATAACAAAGCACATCATATGACCCAGAATAGTTATGCCCCTCTGTTACAATCTCAGTAATTTGTACAACTTCGAGGGTACTTTACCCACTGCAACTCTTTCATGTGGCTTCTCCATGTTACTTTTTTCCTATTGAGGTTTTCTTTTCTAGCTGGGCTGGATTCTCCAGTCATTCTCTCTGAAGGTCTTCTCCTCTCCTGGCAGATGGTACTTTTAGTTCACTTCTACCACTCAGTCTGTTGTTGAATATCTATTTCAGCTTCTCTTGGTAGAATCCTCTTGTAGTCTTTCATCACTCTCATTAGCAGGTCTTCTAGTCCCATCACCCTGTACGAGACACTCCTTCTTAAGAATTGGGGGATGCTCCCAGAGTTATTTTTTTTCTGTGTTGAGGACTCCAGGATTTCCTTCCATACCTCCATGTCCAATTTCCTTCAGGAATGTCCACTTTCCTCCTGTAAGGTGAAAAAAAGTCTTGAACTTGGAATTACAGGACCTGAGCTCAAATTCTGGCTCAGCCACATAATTTGAGCAAGCCCCTTCACTTCTAGGAGTCTCAGTTTCATTATCTGTAAAATAAGGGAGTTGGTCAAGATTTGTTTCCACTTTCTGGTGGTTCCTCCTGTTGGTTCTAATTCTTCCTTACAATATCACTAATGTGAAAACAGTTTAATAAAAATGTATAATATATAATGATATATAGCCTATATCAGATTGCTTGCCATCTTAGGGAGGGAGGGGGGAAGGGTGGGGGAGAAAAATTTAGAACTAATAAATTAATTAAAAAAAAGATAACTTCGAAGGTCACATAAAGATCTAGATATGATCCTATGCATGTGCCTTTAACAGAAATTGGGCTGAAAAAATACCCTTGTCAGGCAAGGAGAACCTATTCCTGATGATGCCCTATTCCCTAACAATACACTATCATAGCAGTGATTGTCCCAGTCTATCATGCAGAAAACTGGTATTTTCTTTCTTGGGGGGGTGTCTAGTGGTTCTCAGCATGACATCTTATAAGAGAAAGAACACAATGGTAGAAGTTAGGGGTGTCTGAGTCTAGTCCTGGCTTTTTCACTAACAAACTACCGGTGGTCTTTGAACTCCCAATTTTTCATGTGAAAATGAGTCAGTCTACAGTATGATAGGTCTGTATTTAAGAGAGACTTCAGAGACCAACTTCTTCATGTTATATATGAGTAAACTGAGGCCCAGGGAAGTAAATGGCTTGCTCAAAGTCACACAGGTAGTCAGTATCATCGTTGGGATTTGAACTGAGTTCCCCTGTCTACAGGGTCAGTATTCTTTCCATTGTTTGACTGCCAACCAGGTGATCTTTAAGGTCCCTTTACAGCTCTGCATTCTATGATTCTAAAATTCAGTTGATAAACATCTATTAAGCACATAGTATGTGCCAGGTACTCTTCAAGTTCTGGGGATACAAAGAAAGGCAAAAGTCAATCCCTGTCCTTGCGAAGTTCACAATCTAACGAGGGAGACAATATGCAAATATACAAACAATACGGAGATAAACTACTTTGACTCTAGTGGATGATTCCTTTCTAAAGTTCTCAAGGAAGGACTTTCTTTGCTGTCCAGTTGGTGGACGTGGCCAGATAGCAACAGAATGGCTGAGCTTCACGTGCCTTCCTGGGGTGGGGATCGCTATTGTTGAGGGTTTGGGACAGTTGTCCTGCCAAGACATGATCTAACGACTTGAATTGCCATACGTTTATCTGGTATGGATGTTTATCATTCTCTAATTGTTTCCTTCTGCAGCAGGAGTCAGTGTGTCCCATTTCCTGTCCCTGAGTACAGCCAGAGGCAGAAAAGAGTTACAGAATCCATGCTGTTAGGGACACTGGTGCCTAGGGGTTGATGTGTCTTGGGAATAAAGAGGTGGGCGTGCTAAACTTTTGGCTTCTATTTAGGGCTGTCTAGATTCTGGGAAAAGAACAAGGCAGATGCTGTTGGCAGCTATAAGAAGCACTTGCATTCTTTACATTCTATTGGGACTCCTTTTCCCAGGATAGAATTCAAACTATCAAGAGTGGTGTGAGGGACTTATCCACTCACACATATTGATTACCCGTTGTGTTCATCATAGTAACAGATCAAAGCTCAGCAATGGCAAATAACATCAAAAACAGTCGAGATTTCATCAATGATGTCATGTGGAGAGGACAGCATGCTGGTCAGTGACTTTTCAGTCATGTGCCACTCTTTGTGACCCCACTTATCCTGTTATCCTTGCCCATCCTTCCTTCTTTCTTTCTGTTTCAGAGAACACGCTGGCTCTACTCTTTTCAAAGGAAACCCTTTCACCCATGACCTTGATTCCATATCCTACTACTTCCTCCCTTAGTCATCCCCTTGCTCTTTCTTATATCTTTAGTATCTTCCTCTCTACTGGATCTCTTGATTCTGTCCATAAATGAATGCAGGTCTCTCATCCTAAAAAAAAAAATTATTAAAATTAAATTTGAAAATTTGAAAAAAAATGTTTTGTTTTAATTTTTATTTAGGCCTGCCATGGCTCCATCCTGTAGGCCTATCTCTCTCAAATTTCTCTCTTCCTTACTACTCACCTGTTAACCTTTTAAAATACAGTTTCCATCTTCACCATTCTGTTGAAACTGTTCTTTCCAAGGTCACCAGTGACCTTCTAATAGTCAACTCCAATGGCCTTTACCAGGGGTATGCATATATGTGTGTGTATAGATACACATATATGTATATACATATATGCACATATTCATATATGTATATGTGTTTTCAAACCATTTGTAGTGTTTGACAATATTCTAGATGTAAATACTCATACTGAACGTTTAAAAATCAGCTCTCAAACCAGTTGGGAGCTGGCTGTATCACACCCCTTTATTTTATCCTCTTATTTCCTGACCTTTCTGCAACATGTGGTGCTACTGAGGACCCTTTCCTTCTTGAAAAGCTGCTCTTGGGGCAGCTAGGTGATGCAGTGGATATAGCACCAGCCTGAAGTTAGGAGGACCTGAGTTCAAATCCGGCCTCAGACCAAACACTTGACATGTGCTAGCTGTGTGACCCTGGGCAAGTCGCTTAACCCTGATTGCCTAAAAAAAAAAAAAGAAAGAAAAGCTGCTCTTGATGCTATGGTACCTAGATTCTTCCTTTATCCCTCAGATGACTCCTTCTCCTATCTTATACTTCCTTGAATTGTTAGTTAGATATTTTGTTATGTATTATGTTATATATTTGATTGTTGTATTATGTAGCTAAATGGTGGGGTGATTTCTGAATTAAATGTGGTCAGTAATATTGAAGACTTACTCTGCTCTCTCCCCTTATTGACGTCTGGTGCAACTTTCAATCTGGCAATGAGCAGCAGTCTGATAAAGCTTGATAACCACACGCAAAGTGATTGCCATTCAACTACTATAACAAAACAATTGAACCCAGACGCATACTACCCTGACAAAAATGACTTCCCTGCTTGGCTAAGAAATTTGACATCATGGCATTACAGGACATAAAGCTGAAAGGGACCTTAGAAAAAAATTATTTAATAGCAATAAATGTAAAATGTTATGTCTGGGTTAAAAAAACAACTTTATAAATTTTAAATGGCTAAAGAACACATGACTGAATGGCAATTTGAAAAATAATGGGGAGGAGGGTTAAGGTAGTGCAAGTTCAATTTAATTCAATACTGGGGTGCAGTAGGCAAAAACGATGCCATCCTGGTATTCATGAAGAGTGGAATTGTCTAGAACTAGGGATGTCACGTCCTGGTCGGAGCACACAGGCAGTATTGTGTTCAATTCTTGATATTTCATTTTAGGAAGGACATTGATAAGGAAAGAGTGACCAGAGGAGGTGAATCAGGATGGTGAGGGCTGTCGGGTTTATTCGATTAGAGGATTCCTTGAAGCAATGGTGATTGTTTAGCCTGGAGAAGAGGTGATTTAGAGAGACAGTGCAGCTATCTTTAAGTATTTGAAAGGAGGCCATGTGAAAGAGGGATTATATATGTCTTCTGCTTGAAGCACCAGAGAGGAAAGTTTAGGCTTATATAAAGAAAAGTTTCTTAACTTTTAGAGTTATCCCAAAGTGGAATGGACTGCTTGAGGAGGGAGGGGCTTCCCCGATACCCACTGGAGGTCCTCAAGCAAAGGCTAACCAAATACTTGTTTGGGAATTGTCTTGCTCAGGGTTTTGTTGGACCTAATGATTTCCCAGATCCCTTCCAACTTTGACATTCTACCATCTAATCTTATGTTAGATGACACGGCTCCCTCATGTTTTTCCAAATCAATATCACTACTTATTCTCGTCATCAGCATTATTATTTGCATTTCTCAAGTTCTGCTCCTCTTTACAGTAGTTAAATGGAAGTGTTATTAGTGGAGGTCTCAGAAGATGGGGAAGGCAGGCAGCCAGGGAGTCTCATGAGAACAAAGATCACAAACTCACAGCACTTCACACAAACAAATCCTGGCTGCCCCAGGCCCCCTCATTTTAAAGATATAGAAACTGAAGCCTGGAGAGTTCAAGTGATTTTTAAAAGGTTACACAGGCAAAAAGAATTGGTACTCAAATCCATAGCCTCTGATTCAAAATCCAATGTCCTTTCCCATACATCCTGCTGCTTTTCTTCCATCAAGAGGCCTACAGTGTCTTTCAGTCAAGTTTCTTGGGAAACTTGTGAATTCTTATAAGTTTTTGTGAATAAATAAATTTCTTCTATCTTGAAACAAATAAGAAAGAAAAGCATGAATTAAAAAACTGATATACTCCTGACAGTCTGGGAGGCTTACATATATGCCATAAGCTGTGTGACTATAGGCAAGTCATAATCTTTGTGGACGGGTCTTCCTCGCTTTAGCTATAAAATTGGTATGGTAATAACATCTTATTTACCCAAAGACAAAAGACCAGCCTGGATGATCTCTCAAGGTGATACATACATAGAGTTCTGGAGCTAGAGGGCACATGATCCAACACCCTCAATTTAATTAATTTAAAAAACATTTATTTATTAAATGCATATCACATGCAAGGCTCTGTGCTGTGTTTTAGGTACAAAATGAAACAGTGCTTGCCCACAAGAAGCTTATATTCCACTGATTCTTTACTATATTCCTTAACTGAGTTCTACTTTCACAAAGTGAGGAAACAGAGACCTAGGGAGGAGAAATAAAGGTCAAGATCAAAAAACAAGTTAGTGGTAGAAGTTGAACTGGCCCAGGCCTACTTTATCCCAGTCCAGCAATCTTCAAATCATTTCCAGGCCCTTCCAGATTTGTGACAAGAGCAAAGGGATGCTGTGTTCCATTTTTCTTGATTGGTTGGTATTCCCTTGGAACTTATCCTAGTACAGAACTCTATTGGGACCATTTCTAAGGGAAATAGGTCTAGCAACAATGAGTGCAAAACTCTGGAGACCCAAAGTAATTAGGTTCTTGGACTTTGAGTCAAGTTGAATCTTCCAAGGTGGGTCCTGTGTAGCCATTACTATTTTTAGGCACAATCCTTACAATGATATCAACAATATTTTTCAGAATTATGGACCTTCAGCCCTTTGAAATGTATAAGGAAGTTGTGCTATAAACAGAGCTATATATAGGGCATGAAAAATTGTGATATTTGTGGCAATTTCTCCAGCCCTAACCAATTTTGCAGCTAGGCAGTGACTCAGAGAGATAGTCGGTGGGAGTAGACTTTGTTCCTCAGTAGATGGTCAAAGAATAAAAACGCGATTTTCACATGAAGAAATGAAAACCATCAGCAACCACACAAAGATGTTCCAAATCACGATAGAGAAATTAAAATTAAAATCACTTTGAGGTTTCACCTGACATCTATCAAATTGGTATATGTGACAAAAAAGGAGATTGATAATTGCTGTGGGGACTATTAAAGGAAAGGCGCACACCAATGCACTGTTAGTGGAACAATAAACTGGTCCAGCCATTCTGAAAGGCAATTTGGAACTACAGACAAAAAGTTACTAAACTGTGCATAGTCTTTGTCTCAGCAATACCACTACTAGCATATACCCCAACGGGGCCAAAGACAGAAGGAAAGGACCCACATGTACAAAAAATGTTTGTATCAGCATTTTTTGTTATTGCACAGAATTGAAGGGTGCTCATCATTTGCAGAATGACTAAACAAATTGTGTTATAGCCACATCTGAGCCAGGCTCACACCCTGACCATCTTTTTACCACTCCCTCCTCAACTTCCTCATCCCTCAATCAATGACCTAGAAGCCGAAACCCCTTCACTCACACAACTCCTCCAGCTTTGGGACCGAGCTATCATGATTGACTGCCTCCCTTGCCCACTACATTTAGGACAACGATCCAACCATGCTTTTATTCACTCCATGTATATCTTGTTGTCAACTTTCCTTATGCTTTGTGCCTGTATTTTTGTCCATTTCTTTCTACTCTCCCACTCCCTCCCCTGTAGCTCTTCATTTCCGGAGTCATAATCAAATAAACTCTGTCATTGCTCTTGGGAAGGGCATGTCAGTCTATTCCTGTATGGTCCTCCTCACCATCCCTGTAACTTTCCAAACAAACGTACCCCTCTCTGGATGTCATTCTTTTATGTGTTGTTTCCTTCTATTAAAATGTAAGCACCTTGGGGTCAAGGACTGTTTTCCATTTTATATTTGTATCCCTAGCACTTAGCATATTGCTTGGCAGATAGTAAATTCTTAATGGACGCTTTTTCATTTGTGCATTCATACAAATATAGTGGAACATTATTGCCATATTAGAAATGACAAATATGATTTCAGGAAACCTGAGAAGATGCCAGAATAAGAAAGGAGAAGGAGGAAAAGGAAAAGGAGGAGGAGGAGGAGGAAGAAGAAGAAGAAAGAAAGAAAAAAGAAAGAAAGAAAGAAAGAAAGAAAGAAAGAAAAGAAAAAACAAAAGGAAGAAAGAAAGGAGGACAGAAGGAAAGGTAGGAGAGGGGAAGAGGAGGAGGGGAAGAAGGAGGGAAGAGGAATGAATGAAACTTTTTTTTCCCCAAATAAGATGGTTTTACTAGCTGAGACTCATAAACACCTAACTCTTAAAGCCAAGAAAAGGGAGTGGGACTACCTCTCTCCCTTCCAAGCACTCCCTCACACTGCCTGTCGCCCTTCTGTGACTTTTTTCCTTTCCTTTTCTCCTCCAAGCCTGCCATGGATGTTCATTTTAACTTTATTTCATTTCACAATATATGATACTTGAAAATTCTTTTTCAATTAAAAATCATTTCATTTCTCTCCATCCCCCTCTCCCACTAGAAAAACAAAAGCAAAATCCCTTGCGGAGTGAAGTGAACCAAAAAGCAATTTCAACTATCACAGTGTAAAAAAAAACAAAACTAAACTTTGAAAAACTCTGATCAATGCAATGACCAACCATGAATCCAAAATGTTTGTATAACATTTTACTGGTAACATAATGTTTCCATCATCTTGTTTTGTCCTAAAACAACTCCTTGATATTGTTGGGACCAAATAATATTATCCTCATTTTACAGAGAAGGAAACAAGAAAGGATCCTCTCAGTGTTGTAGTCTGGAGGCAGGGTTTACTAAGGTGAAAACTCCTTCCCTTCCAACATTTTTCCTCTTTCATCCCTCCTGCCTCAGCTTTACCTTTCTGAGGTGGACAGGCTCTTCTGCTCTCTGGAATGGGCCCTCTAGAGACTTGACCCTCCTTACATTGTTAATAAACACTCCTTTATTCTGTATCTTTATACTGTAAGACCCTTAATCATCCCTCCTTTTATCCTGCTTTGCTCTGGTTCGGGGATTCTCAATCTTTTTCAGGCCCTATACCCCTTGCATTTCAGCAAACTTCCCATGTTTCTGTTATTGAGTTGTTTCAGTCATGTCCAACTCTTCATGACCCCATTTGGGGTTTTCTTGGCAAAGATACCAGAGTGCTTTGCTGCTTCCTTCTCCATCTTATTCTACAGATGAAGAACTAAGGCAAATAGGATTAAGTGACTTGCTCAGGGTCCCACAGTTGGCAAGTATCTGAAGCCAGATTTGAACTCAGGAAGGTGAGTCTTCCTAAGTCCAGGACAGGCACTCCATTCACTGTGCCACCTAGCTGCCCATATGATTCCTAAATCTATATAACTATCCCTGACCTCTTACCTGAATATGATCCCACACAGTCACTTGCCTGCTCTGAATCTCTCATTGGATGTCCCATGGGTATCTCAAAATACGCATGTCCAAAATGAATTTCACTTGCCATCAAACTCATGCCCCCTTCAAAATTGCCTACATTGGTTGAAAGCACCATTATCCTTCCAGGTACTGAAGTTTGCAATGTTGATGTCTTCTTTGACTCTTGCCTCCTCCCAGCATCTATATCCAATTAGTTGCCAAGTTATCAATTCTATTTCCAAACATCTCTTGTGTCTATCTCTTTCCTTTACTCACACAGCTTCTGTCCTAATTCAGGCCTTCCTCGCCCCTCACTTGCCTTGTTGCATTCGTCTCCTAATTTGTCTCTCTGCTTTCAGTATCTCTCTCTCTCATCTACTTGATGCCTGCAAAATAATATTCTAAAACACACATCTATCTCAATCCTCTATTCAAAAATCTTCAGTGGCTTCTTATTGCCTCTAGGATAAAATATAAAATTCTCAGCCTATCATTTGAAAACCTTCTTATACTTAAACCTTTTCAGCATTATTTCATGTTATCCCTCTGAGCATTTTGGTTCTAGTCAAAGCGGCCTCCTCAACTGTTCCCCATACATGACATTCCATCTGCCACCTCTATGCCATTACCAAGACTCTTCTGCATACCTGAAATATGCTCTTCCTCCTCTTCATTTCTTTAAATTTCTTCCTTCAAAGCACAATTCAGGTGTAACTTCTTTTGTGAGGCCTTTCCTAATTTATCATCATCATTAACACTCTGACCTTCTTGGGATTATCTTTATGACTTTGTAGTATTAACTTATTATAAACATGTTGTATTCTCTCAGTAGAGTGTAAGCTGTTGAGGGCAGGAACTATTTCATTTTTGTCTTTGTATTCCCTGCTCCTAGAATAGTGCCTGGCACTAATAGGTGTCTAATAAATATATATTAAATTTGTTGACATGACTGTGCCCAATCACCAGCAGTCAGCTGTGGAAGAACCCAAGTGTTTTACCTTAAATTTAGTAGTCTTTCTATGATACCATGCTGCCCAGCACTTTTACAAAAATGTTGGGATTTGGGACAGGGAGGGGCGGAGTGTGGTTGAAAGGAATCATTTACGGAAAAGTAATATGTGAGAAAATGCCACTGGGATTAGAGTCTAACATGTCAAATTATTTGGGTTATCTAGTAAATACTAGGCTTTGTTACTATGCTAAACATGTGTTCTAAGTGTAAACCCTCTGGAGCCTATCTTTTGGCCTTAGAAATGTTTTAAATGAAAACCAGATAGACTCTAGAGACACTTAAAGAAATGTTTTGGAAACCTTAATTTCAAAAACTAGGTCAGTTACAATGTTGAAGTGACCAACCCTCTTCCCCTCCCACCCACTGAGGGACTCTTTGATCAACTGACTCTCTCTCTCTCTCTCTCTCTCTCTCTCTCTGTGTGTGTGTCTCTCTCTCTCTCTCTCTCACACACACACACACACACACACACACACACACACACACACATTCTTTGCCTCTGTCTCTGACTCTGTCTCTCTCTTTTTCTCTCATTCCCTCTCTCACATTCTCTGTCTCGATCTGTCTCTCTCTCTGTCTTTGTCTCTGTCTCCCCGAACTGTTTGACCTCACTAACAAAAGAAGCATAAACATAAAATAGGTTAATGAGTTTGAAACAAGCATGCCCTATATTTTCTTTTTCTTCTTAGATAGATTTTTTTAATCTCTAGAAAACAATTGTGTTTTCTCTTGCTCCACTAAAAAGGATATTTCTCCTCCCACCATGTAGGAAGATTCACTAATCTGCCATAAACTTTTAAGAGGAAGCAAAGCTCTCAGCATGTTGACCTGTAATTGATCATTAATTTGTGAAATTATGAAATAGGGCAGGCATACCTGATTCTTTAGGAACTCTCAGGTAAAGACCATGTCTGACAGTGGGAAACAGGTCAGCAATCACTTTAATTAAGCACAGAGGGTGTAGGGGCAAAAAAAAAAAGCATAAAAAGTAGAAGGACAAGTGGTAAAAGGGTCCAGGGGGTGGGGTGGTGAAAGGCAGGCAGTAGTGGGAAACAGGATGGGAAGAAGGAGAACCAGAGAGCATCACTCATGTAACCAGGATTAGAGTTGGGAGCACTAGCATCATGGCCTCAGGTGGAGATAGAGTGCTGGGGGGCTAGAGGGGTGGGTAGGAGTTCAGCATCTCATTTTTATAGAGTTTTGGGGAAAACAGACTCTTAACTATGCCACCTTGAGGTTAGCTCATTAATATAAACAAATCATTTCAAAGTTGTCAGTAAAACTTTAATGTTAACATGTCCATATCATCTCAAAATTATCAGCACCATTTGGAGATCTGCTGGTCTTCTGGAACTTGTCTGACGTCTTAGAACTTGTCTGAGGCAGCACTGCCTAGATGGCTTCCTCTGATTTAGTACCTATTACCAGGATGTGATTTTTGGTTAATATATGATACAATTTGTAAATTGTGTTCCTTTGATCTTTGGTATAATCTGTATGTGACTTCCAGGTTTCCCTTTGCAATCTTAATTCCTATCCTTAATTCCAATCCTTAATTCCTTAGCCCACTTAAACGGGCTACTTATAAACTTATTATATTGACTAAAAGTGTTTGGAGATGGAGGGAGAGGGTGGACAGGGGGACCGGGACAAGATACAATATCAACACAACCAGTTAATGAAGAAGCAGAAAGGGTCCCTCCACGTTTCTTTCAACTCACAATCCTCAGGTTTTGGACATAGTTGTAAAGTTGGGGAGGTTTGCCTTCACTGACCTTCCATCCCCTTGCAGTATCTATTTCTCTATTTGGTCATGGTGTTGTTTCAGGGGAGTGCTGGAGCTAACTCTAACTGGTTCAGGAGAGCTGATTTTTAAAATTTTCATTGTAAGCAAACTGCACATCAGGTCTAGATTTATCATTTTGTTGCATTCTAGACTTAAGAATGTAATAGAGAAAGTATTAACAAAGCAGATGAAACTTAAAAGTGTGTCCCGCACATTTTTTGTCAAATCTTTATCAGTACACTCAGGTTGCATCCTCCCCTTTATTTCCTACCCAGGTTGTCAGAACCCTCAGGCAATTAGTTATCTCACTGTTGAAAGACCCTTACTACATATGTTCTTCCTATGGCCCTGTCCTCCCCAGCACCCAATGGTCTAAATCTTCCCTGACTCCCTCTATAAAATATTATCTGACCTACTTTCTTCACTAGTCAATGCCCTACAAGGGGAAGGAGAATTAATATAATGAGTTGATCATGGCTAATGATTGCATTTTTTTCTCCAGGTAACATTTGTACTTTAACAAGGACTATCAATGTTTTATCTGCAGAGGAATGACTTGGACTGGTAATTACAGGTATCAAGTAGTCCAATAATGGAGAGTGAGCAGTCAGGTAAAGGAAGGAAACAAATCTTTAGTAAGTATCTACTATGTGCCAGGCACTATGCTCAGTGCTTTACAAGTATTATTCATCTGATCCTTACAACAACCCTGGGAGGTAAGTGCTATTATTATTCCAGTTTTATGGTTGAGGAAACTGAAGCAAAAGCCAGTAAGTGGCTGAGTCTGATTTGAACTCATGTCTTCCTGACTTAAGGATCAGCATTCTATCTATTCTGTCCCATATATAGATATAGATATATAGATAGATAGACATACATATACATACATATATTCACAGAGAGAAAGAGGGAGAGAGAGAGACTGTCTTAAGCTTCCAGATCTTTGCTAGTATCCTTCACATCACACAGAAGGCAACCATCTATCCTACTTACACATAAGGTTTGCCCTAATTTTACAACCCCTATCTCCCCTCCATTTTTAGGTAGGGGGAATAGCCCTAAGTAGTTCCTAGTTTACGGAATCATAGAATTTGGAACCTCATATTTGGCAGTGATCTCAGAAGTGATCTAGTTCATCTCCTACCCACCAAAAGCATCTAATAGCCTCTCCAGCATCATTGAAAGCCGGGCAAAAACCTAGACCAACTTAATCCAAAGGCTCAGGGAAGGAGGGAGAATAGAGGATCTTCTCAAATTATGTGGTTTCCCCAGAGTTCCTCATTTGTGCATGTGGCTTATCCTCTGACTGACGTCTTTGAGGGAAAGTATTAGTTTATCTTTATGCAGGGCATATATAAGACTGAAATATGACCAGGTAGGAGGAAGATAGCAACTTTGTTCTCTGGGTGTAACTTTTCTGCTTCCTTAGATTAACTTGCATGGCAAGAGCCAAAGCAATTAAGGGCAAAGGAGGGAAAAAATATGTTGGAGTCAACCTACACAACTTTGTGAATTTCTTTGGCAGGTCACCTTACTCCTTAGGGAATTGGATTTGGGGTAACTATAAGAGAATTAACCAGGAGTTATGAGGACTTCAGAACCCTAGGTTAGAGAGAAGCTAAGGTCAAAGACTCTCCAAGATGAGCAAGAAATGAAGTTTTAAAATTGCATTCATATCTGTAGGCATTCTGTAGCTGACTGATGATTCTATGATCCAAAGAGCTTGGTCTTTGGGAGCAAATACTATTCTTTCAAAAAGGAAAATATCATAGCCAGGACTCTGAGGTTTTATAGACTCTCTTTATAGGAAACAAAAAGCAGCTAACGTTCCCCTTCCCCCAAGTCTAATGAATGAGTATCTGAGAGCCCTGCCTTTCTAAAAGAGCTACAACCTAGTCTTCTAATCTTCAACCTAAAAGAGAAATGGAAGAGCCCACTCTTCTTATGTTAGGGAAGAGGTAGCCTCTAAAATAAGAACTCCATTTATTAATTGAGGAACTTTAAAAAAAAGAATGTTAAAAATTGTTTAACAATTGGGGAAAATAAAATATATTAAATAAAAAAAATAAAATAAGGACTCCATCTAAAGCCAGATGTTAGAATCAGAAAGAAACTTCATAAATTTTTATCCAATGAAATCATTCTTTGTATTGGCCAGCAGTGACAGTAGGATGAGCAGAGCAATGTCAAACAATCAGGAGAGACTAATAAGTTATTGTCCAATTTTAAAGTGGGAAGTAGGAAGGGACCTCTACAGACATCTAGTTTAGTTTTATCCCCTCAAAAAAATCTACAATACACCCCGTAAGTAATCACCCAGCCTTTGCTTAAAGATCTTCAGTGAGGGAAAACTCATTACCCTCCTCCCATTCACTCAAGGCATTTTATTTTATTTTATTTTATTTTTTATTTTTCATTATTCAATAAATTTAATTCAACAGGAGACCAACTATGAAAATGTGAAGGTCCTGGGGCCAGATTTTTTGGATTTTTTGAGAATCTCTACCACTTGAATAATTTAGATCAGTGAGCTTCTTAACTGTAGGCAATCCTCCCTTAATAGCATTTCAGGAACTCCGTTATAGCTGGAAAACACCTTATATCATCAAGCCATCTTATCCAACCCCATCATTTTTCAGATGAGAAAACTAACACTCAAGAATGACTGGTATGAAGTCCCCACAGTAATTATTGGCAGTGCTAGAATGAGAACCCCAATCTACTGAATTCTGCAGTTTGTAAATTGTACCAATTACTTAGGATGCTTACTATAGGTAATGTACAAATATTGTAAAAATTGTAAATACTATATTGACCTTTTCTTTATGTTTTCAGATCCGCTCATATTGTTATAAATCTTTATTGATGTCTGTCTAATGGAAAGATTTCTAATCCATCTATTTCCTGATGGATTATAACTACTTGTAGCCCTTCGGTCCTGGGTTTCAAAGGCCTGCTCTCTTTTCTATAGGAAGTCAAGCATCATGATCTTTTCAGGAATGTCTCTTAGGACATCATTTCTATAGGAATAGCTAATTAATTGGGTTGTTATATTTTTTTGGCTTTACTTTTCAGTAAAGTAATTTGCTATGTGGTTGAGGACTACCTGACTATCAGAACTATGCAAAAACCCTTACTTAGTAGAAAATGTTTGTGCTGTCACTTACAGAAACATGAATATCTGCGTGTATGGCTTTAGATATTAATTATTTTTTTGTTTTATAGAGAGGTTCAGAATTTCTGTTTTTAAAAATACTCTAATAATTTGATTTTATAAATTTTAATATTTAATATTATAATAACATTTAAATTGTAACAGGGGTGATGAAAGGAATTCCTGATCTGTTAGGCTGAAGCACCTCCCACAGAACTGGCCATGTTCTTTAGCCTCTTGCTCCATCACAAATGGATGACACAGCAATTGTTGATTGGTCTCCATGAGTTCTGTCAAAGATGATTAGACATTGAGAGTCAGGAGAATGGACTAGAGTCAATCCTTTATCTCTTTGGACCCTTGCTTCCAGTGCTTTTTCTCCCTTAGACTTCTTTCTCTCAACTTTCATCTCTATGCTGATGATTCTCAAAACCATTTACCTATCCCTAATCTCATTGCTGACTTCCAGTCTAATTTCCAACTGCCTATTGAACATCTCAAAGTGGATGCTCCATGGATAACTTAAATTCAGCATGTTCAAAACTTCTCCTTATCATTTCCCCCAAACCCTCCCCCTTTTCAAACTTCTGTATTACCATTGAGGGTACTACCATACTCCTAGTCACCCAAGCATATAACCTATATGTTATTCTTGATTATGAGAAATCTTTCCCACTCTCCATATCTAATCTGGCCATTTTACCTTTCTACCATCTTTTATATATCCCCTCTTCTTTCTTCTGACCTTGCCACTGCCCTGGTACAGGAACCTATCACCTCATGCCTGGCTATTGCAATAGCCTGCTACTTGGTGTCCCTTCCTTAAGTCTTCCCATTTCAATCCATTCTCTACTCAGCTGTCAACTGATCTTCCTAAAGCTTTAGCTCTGACCACGTCATTTACCTACTCAATAAACTGCAGTGATTCCCAGTCATCCCCAGAATCAAGTATAAAATCATCTGCTTGGCTTGTAAAGCCCTTTATAACCGTGGCTCCTTCCTATGTTTTTTTTTTTTTTTGAACAAGCATGTATTCCATGTATTAAGCATTTACATGTGTATCAAAGGGAAAATAGTTACTGTAGTACTTACCTCACAGGATTGCCCCAGGAGGTTTTCTTTTTTGTTTTAGAAAGGGAGGAGGAGGTCTGATAAAATACAAGATGTGTTGAAAAGCATGTTTCTTTACAAGGTAAACCAGCCCCGCCTTTCCTCGTCTCCAGGCAAATTATGAAAGTGTCTTTGTTCTTTGTTGTTGGGGTAGATTGCCAAGAATAGATGTACCCTCAAAGCTTGCATTAATGAGCCCTGAGGATGGGCTGGGGAGCGGATTGCGGCTAGGACCTACATACCTTGTTGATCTGAACACACCTCTGCTCTCTTTGGTCGGCACCATTTTTTTGGTGCTCTGGGGGAGCCCTTTCTCGAGAAGGCCAATAAATGAATTTTTCTTTTTGCTAATATCTCTGAGTCTCTGATTCATTGATAAGGGTTTCTGTACCCCACACAGTCCTAAGTCAAGTTCATCATCAGTAATGAACACTGATATACCTGTTGTAAGAGGGGCTTGGGCTACACAAGGTGATAAGGTAAAAGCTCAACTTTCAAGGGTCTTCTCATAGTCTATTTGGAAACAGGACATATACCCAAAAAAGGAGGGAAGGGGGACTTAAAAATACAAAATAACACATTCTAAATATCAAGTTGCAGTACATAGGGTAAGTGCTCCAGAGTTGACAAGAGGAAAGGACCATTCAGGGCTGGAGGAGTAGAGGAGTAGAGCAGCCATGACGGTGGGGGGCTCCGAGAACATGTGCTCTAAATATATTTTGAAGGAATCAGGAATATTCAGTGTGAAGAAGAGAAGATTAGTTACCAGGCTAAGGTGGGGTGACACAATAACTCTCTTAAAGTAAAGGGTTGTCATGAGGAAGAGGGGTTGGATTTATTCTTCTTGACCCAAGAGGGCAGTTTTAGGAATGTGGGTGGAAGTCACAGAAAGGCATGTGACATTTGCTCTATGAAGCCTTCCCAAACTTGTTCCTCCCAATGCCAGTGAAAATAATCTCTCCGTCCTCAAATTTCTCATGAGACTTTGTCTGGGCCTCTCATTTATCACACCGTCCTTTGTATTACGGTGTGTGTGTGTGTGTGTGTGTGTGTGTGTGTGTGTGTGTATTTTTTTTTCCTCTCCCTATTGGATGTAAACTCTTTGAGAGTAGGGGCTGTTATGTGTCTCAAAGGAGATAATCAATTCCCCATCACTGGTGATTGCAGAATCACAGATTTATGAGGGCCTCTGAAGCCATCTAGGCTCCACCTGTACTTTAATAATAGCTTAAATTTCTGTAGCATCTTAAAGCTGGCAAAGTACTTTATTCAACGAAGTAAAAAAAATCTTAGTACCATTTAAAGCTATTAAAATTTTATCTTGCATCTGTGACTATCCTTTCGTATGTGTGGCTGTGTCTTTGAACCTCATAACAACACTATGAAGGAAGTACTCAAATGTCCTCAAATACCTCATTGGGTGCTGGAGATAAAAAAGTAGAAGTAGAAACTGGGAAATCCAATCAACTTGATGGGCTTGTTCTATAACAGTTTTACACAGTGTGCTGTCTCTTTCAGGTCTGTAGGGTGTTCGAACATGGTGTGTAATCTTTGCTAAAATGCCTTGAGTGGGGGGGCGAAGCCAAGATGGCAGAGGGAAAGCAGTGACTTGTTTGAGCTCTCCCCCAAACCCCTCCAAATACCTATAAAAAATGGCTCTAAACAAATTCTAAAGCAGCAGAACCCACAAAAAGACAGAGTGAAACAAATTTCCAGCCCAAGACAGTCTGGATGGTTGATCGGAAAGGCATATCGCGCTGGGTAGGGAGAGGAGCGCAGGTCGGCATGGGTGCGTAGGCCACAGTGAGCCTGAAGCAGGCCTCAGAGGACTAAATCGAGGTCAGCTGTGGCAGTTTCCAGACTTCTCAACCCACGAACGCTGAAGACAACTTAGAAAAGAAATTCCTCCTAAACCCCTATAAGCAGGAAAAAAATACATCCTGTTTTTAATAACTATAGCCTCCCCTAGAAATGCAGCACATAATAGACAGTTCTGCTCACAGAAGACATTTGGCAAAGCAGGTTGAGTAGTTGAATGAATTCTGCATGCTGGCTGGTGAAGCCAGTTTCCTCTTGTTCTGTCTTCAGGGAAGACTGACAACAGCTGGTCCCCATTCTCTATCTGCGAGCTTTCCCTTGATCTGAAGATGGTTGTTAATCACTGTCCTGTCTTCTTCCAACTTAGTGATCTAGTTCCTTTAACCTCCCCTCCTACGTATGACTCACCCTCCTCCAATTTATGGAAAACAAAAATCTGAGCTTGAAGGAACCATAGAAACCACATAGTTCCACCCCCTTAATTTTACAAATGGAAAAACTGAGAACCATAGAAAGGAGCTTACTTGTCCTGAGTCAAATGGACACTCGATAGAGACCTAGGACTCAAAGCCTGGTCTTCTAACTCCCATTTGATATTCTTTCTGTTATACCAATGGTTCTCAACCTTTTTTTGAGGATGAGGACCTCATTTAAATTTTTTTTTAAATTACAGAATTCTACATGATAGCTCCATTGACTAAGAAGATGTAGAGTAGCAGAAAGCTATTACAAATTGATGAATGCTTTTATATTGATTTTTATTTTTCCTGCTAGGTACAAATGAAACATCAACAACATCAAGACATCTACCCAAGACCCATTTATTATTAATGTTGCATGTTGGTAAGAGCTAGATAAAGATCCAGATCACAGTGCTTGGTATATATATTGATTCATAACTTGTAATAACTATGACTTCCCAGGTAGGAACCACTACATGAAAAATAATCTACCATTTACAGTGTTTTAAAGTATGCAAAGCACTTTAGACACACATCATCTCATTTGAGTCATGCAGTAAACCTATACGGTCAGTGCTCCCATTATTGTTTTCTTTTTTCCTTATTAGTAGATGAAGAAACCAAAGTTCAGTGACTTGCCCACAGTCACACCTAGTAAATATTGAAGGCAAGATTTTAACTTAGGGCTTCCTGACTCTGTCTATCAGTATATTCACAATACCTTGGGACCTCCCTCACTGTGCATCTTTCCTTTGACCCCACTGAAGGTGTGGATCCCAGAACTGGATAGAACCTTTCTGTTGGTCTGAGGATGAAGTGGAAAAATTACCTGGAGTTTCCTTCTTTCTGTACTTTTACCCATGCATTACAGTAATGGGCTTGTTTTGTTAATTCAAGTGCTTTGAGATTTACTTATGGTTGACTGGAATCTCACTATGAATACTTTTTCTGTTCTCTTTTTACTTTTCATGTACTTCCATCTCTATTAAATCAGTGAAAATCAAGCAGCCCTATAAACTTCATTACTGCTGGCTTCTGGTAAGCTAGAGCCCTGAAGGTCACTCCAGATGATCACTCAATGTTCTTCAGGGCTTCAGTGCTGACCTGGCTGTAATATTAGCCCAAATTCCCAGACTCTTGAATTCCTGTGGCTCATACCACTGGCCTGTGAAATTCCCAAGGTTAAACAATCTACCTCCTGCACCTAGAATAGAAAAGAATGAATGAAAAGGCCAAAGATCCAGAACCACTTCTTGGGGACCATATGACCTGGGGTGGGAGGAGAGATGCCCCATAGTCCTTCCCATTACCACATGGTCTCTTTGGATATCCTTAGTGAAGGAGTCACCTCACTCCTTTAAATGCCACTTAATAATGTTGGAAATGAGAGAGAGGATCAAATGAGATAATACCTGTAATGCTCTTAAGACAGTTCCTAGCACATAGCAGGCATTATATAAATGCTAGCTATTAGCTATTATTATTTTCACTAGTAACCTTTCCTCCTCAGACCTCACATGGTGCTTTTCTTTGCACCTTTATAATGCACTGATTGCAGGCAGCTAGGTGGTGCAGTAGAGAGTGCACCAAGCCTGGAGTAAGGAAGACCTGAATTCAAATTCAGCCTCAGCCACTTATTAGCTGTGTGACCCTGGGCAGGCCACTTAACCCTGTTTGCCTCAGTTTTCTCATCTGTATAATGAGCTGGAGAAGGAAATGGCAAACCACTCTAGTATCTTTGCCAAGAAAACCCCAAATGGACTCCTGAAGAGTTGGACATAACTGAACAACAACAACAATGCACTTATTATTATTTCATGTTAAAATTACCTACACATGTGAGTCTTATCCCTTTATCAGACTGTGCTCTCTAGGAAAAAAGCTACCATGTCCTGTCTAAATTTTGCACTGAACATAGTGCTCTGCATAGCATAGAAAATGTATTAAAAGGAACCAAATTTCATATTTTTGCTACAAAATGGGAAAGAGATGGGAATATTGTGAGCATGTGAGTCTAAGTACACTGCCATAATCATCAGCCTTCCTTGATAACTGAATTCTTGTCTCATATATAATGATTCACCAACAATCAATGGCTATGTTGATCAGAATATATATCTATTCTGAGTGCCTCTTTGTGTCATGGAGATGATCCCGGATGCTAAAAGATTATGTCAGTGGAACACAGGCTCTGTCTGTTCCCGACAGGAAAAGAAGAAAGAAAAGGCAGGAGAAATATCCAATTAAATAATAGACATTCCAAAGGAAATGTAACTTTAAAATTAATGAAATTACTATTCTAGAATGCTCTTCCTCTCTATAACATATCCATCAAATAGTCATCTAGTATTTGCTCAAAGACATCCAGTAAAGGGGAATCCACTCTCTTAGGAGGAAACCCATTCATTTTAAGATAACCAATTATTAATAATGTCATCCTCATTTTTAACTCTGTAAACTTTTCTCATTGCTCTAGTTTTGTCCTCTGAGTTGGTCATGAGAAACATATGTAATCCCTCTTCATAAAAGCCATTCAAATGCTTGAAGATGACTATCTTGTCTCCCCAAAGATTCCTCCAAGTTTACTATCACCAGTTGCTTCAAACCATCTTTGTATGATATAGTCTACCATTTTGGAAAGTAGAGATCTAAAAATTGAAGAGGACAGGTAGAGAAAATAGTCAGAGCATAGCCATAGAGGCAAGGACATGCATGTTATGTGTCAGGGAATAATGAATAAACTGGTCTGACTGGAGTAGAGGGTTTCTAAAGAAGAGTGATAAAGTTGGGAAGGCAAAGGGCCAGATTGCACAGATCCTTGTTTGTCAGGCTAAAGTATTTTTGGCTCTATCTTGTGGATAATGAGGAGCTTTGTAACATGAGGAAAACAGTGTTTTAGACAGGTTAATATAGAAGTTTTGTTCAGGATGGATGAGTGAGAGGGATCTTGGAGAAGGGGCAGGTCACTAACACAAGTGCACTCCATTAGATGAATTTCCCCAACAGCATATACAGACAGCAAAAGCAGCATGAAACAAATGTTTCCTGGAAGGCCCTGGATTGGCTTGGTCCTCTGCTCACTACCCTAGATTAGTGGTGAGTGGTTGCTTAGTGGTTAACAATAGGCCCTCTTTATTCTTTACTATCTTAAACAAAACAAAACAATCCTTTCTTCCAAAAGCATTTTGAGAAATTCACACTGCAAAACTTTCTTTGAAAAGTCAATAATTCCTAGAGTCAGAAATGCTTAGAATGAACTAGAGAAATATGAAAAGGAAAAGAAAACATTAGTCTGGTTTTAGGATAGAAGGGCCACCATTTAACTAAACAATGAGCAACTTTTCTGGCCTTGAGTCATAGAAGCAGTAGTGCCATTCAAAACAAAACAACCAAAGGAAAACTAACTCTTTTTTTCTAACTTTTTAACTTTTCTTTTTTATATATGAACTAATAAACCATGAACAAACATAAGTATTTCCATATAAAAGAACAGAAAAGAGGGTCATAGGTGAAACTAAGAACTTCCATTATGAAGTTTTAAAAATGTATATTAAATTTAACATGCTAATACCAATATATTCCCACTGTTTATCTGTGTCTTCTGCTATCCCTTCTACTCTCTTTTGTATATTTTTTAATTTTTAACATTCTTCTTTTTACTTTGAGTTCCAGATTTTTCTCTCCCTCCCAAATCTCCCCCACCCACTGAGAAAGCAAACAATATGATATCAATTATAGATGTGAAATCATGTAAAACATATTTCCATATTAGCCATATTGCAAAACAAAGGAAAAATAAAGAAAGCAAGAAAATTATACTTCAATTTGCATTCCAGGTTCATCAATTCTCTCTCTGGAGGTGGATAACATTTTTTTTTCATCATGAGTCCTTTGGAATTGTCTTGCGTCACTGTATTAATCAGAGTAGCTAAGTCTTTCACACTTGATCATCATTATAACATTACTGTTACTGTGCACAATAATGTCCCAGTTTGGGCAGCTAGGTATTGCAGTGGACAGAGCACCAGCCCTGGAGTTAGGAGGACCTGAGTTCAAATCCAGCCTCCAACCAAACATTTGACACTTACTAGCTGTGTGACTCTGGGCAAGTAACTTAACCCCAATTGCCTAAAAAAAAAAAATCTCTCAGTTCTCACTTCATTTTGCATCACTTCATATAGTCTTGCTATGTTTTTTTTTCTGAAATCACATCATTTCTCATACCACAATAGTATTCCATGACAATCATATGCTACAACCTGTTCAGCCATTCCCCAACTTTTAAGCATCCCCTCGATTTTCAGTTCTTTGCCACCACAAAAAAAAGAGCAGCTATGAGTACTTTTTGTATGTCTGGGTCCTTGTCCTTTATTTTTTGTCTCTTTGGGGCATCAACCCAAATGTTGCTGGGCCAAAAGGTGTGCACAGTTTTACAATCCTTTAGGAATAGTTCCAGATTCTTCTCCAGAATGACTGAACCAATTTACTAGTCCACCAGCAGTTTAGCAATGTACCTTTTTTCCCTCATCCCTTCCAGTATTTGCCATTGCTGATAGGTATGAAGTAATACTTCAGAATTGTTTTAATGTGCATTTCTTTAATTAATTATCATTTAGAACATTTTTTTGTATGATGATAGCTAGCTTTGTTTTTTTTTCTTTTGAAAATCGCCTGTTAATATCCCTTGACCATTTATCAATTGGAAAGTGGCTCTTATTTTTATTAATTTGACTGAGTTCCCCATATTTTTGAAAAAATGAGGCCTTTATCAGAGACACTTGCTGTAAAAATTGCTATTTCTTCATTGTCTATGGTATCTTTTAGAAAAAAAACGTAGTTTCCCTTATCATCTCTTTTAATTGGGTCTATTTTTGCTCTTGCTTTGTCTGAGATCATGATTGCTACCCCTGTCTTTTTTAACTTCAGCTGAAGCTTGATAGATCCTACTTTAGTTATTTATTTTAATTCTTTGTGTGTCTTTCTGTTTCAAGTGTGTTGGATTCTGGATTCTAGTTCATACT
>NW_020954556.1:2649787-2676236 GCF_900497805.2 Vombatus ursinus | reverse complement strand
CCTTTTGTCATTCTCCCTCCCCACATCTCTCATCCCCTTCCCCTCCTGTTTCTCTAGTGCACGTGATAGATTTCTATTCCTCGCTGAGTGTGGATACATATTTTCCCTTCTTTGAACCAATCACAATGAAAGTAAGGGTCAAGCATTTATTTCCACCCCCTCATTTTCCCTTCCACTCTAAAAGTTCTTCCTCACTTCCTTTATGTGAGAAATTTCCCCATTCTTTCCCTTCCTTCTCCCTTCTCCCAGTGCTTCTCTTTTTCTCATCCCTATATTATTTTTTTGAGATCATCTCAACATAATTAACTTACACCCATGCCTTTATCTAACTGCCCTAATAATGACTCTTATGAGCATCATCTTCCCACATAGGAATGTAAATACTTTAATTTCATTGAGCCCCTTATGATTACTCTTTCATGTTTATCTTTTTATGCTTCTTTTAGTCTTCTATTTGAATATAAAATTTTCTATTCAGCTCTGGTCTTTTTATCAGAAACACTTGGAAGTCTTGTATTTCATTAAATATCCATTCCCCCCCCCATAGAATTGTACTCAGTTTCACTGGGTAGATAACTCTTAATTGTAATCCTACCTCTTTTGCCTTCCAGAATATCATATGCCAAGCCCTCCAGTCCTTTAAGGTAGAAGCTGTTAAATCCTATGTAATCCTAACTATGGCTCCATGATATTTGAATTATTTTCTTCTGGCTGCTTACAGTATTTTCTTTTTGGCCTGGGGGCTCTGGAATTTGGCTATAATATTCCTGGGAGTTTTCATTTTGGAATCTCTCTTGATATCCTTAATATAAAATAACAGTATTCTAAAATATGTTCTATTCTGGTAGGGAAATTGTCCACTTTTGCATTTTTCTGTTTCAAGAGTATGGCAGCCTACTCACCAGTTGGGGAATGGCTGAACAAGTTGTGGTATATGATTGTGATTGAGTACTATTGAGATACAAGAAAGGACAAGGCAGGGTGGTTTCAGAAAAACATGACAAGACCTATATGAACTGATACAAAGTAAAGTGAGCAGAACTGGAAGATCATCCTGCACAGTAACATTTCATCAGCTCCCATGTGTTCAATTATTATCTTTATGTGGATGATTCCCAAATTTATATATCCAGTCCTAGTCTCTCTCCTGAGCTACTGTCCCACAACAACCAATTGCATTTTAGGCATCTTTAACTAAATGTTGTATAGACATCTCAAACTCAACATGTCCAAAACAGAGTTCATTATCTTCTCCCCAAAACCCTGTTCTCTTCCAAACTTTCCTTTTACTGTCAAGGGCACCACTGTCCTCTCAGTCACCATGTTCTGTGTCATTCTTAACTCTTTGTTCACTCATATCCAAATTATTGTCAAATCTTGTCATTTCAACTTTGTGATAGCTATGTCCCCCATGCCTCTTTACTGTCTCATTTTTCATGCATTTTTTCTAAAGAGGGTATACACACACAGAAATACACCAAGTCATAAAAAACAGAACTTCTATTTTGTGACATGATGAAAATTTGGTCACCATTCTCACTTCCACCTCTTCATTTCCCAGACATTGTTATGACTCAGCTCAAATCCCATTTTCAGCAGGAGACTTGTCCTGGTCCCTACTTCTTTCGTCCAATGTCTTCCCTTCTCAAATCGCCTTCATCTACTTTGTATGTCTTTTATGTACCTAGCTAAATTCTTTACATAGTCTCCTCCATTTGAATGTATCCTACTTGAGGGAAGGGACTAATTTTCTTTCAGGAAGAGTTTGGATGGGGCGGGGTTTGGCCTTTTTTTATACCTAGCACTTAATATTTTTTTTTAGCACATAATAAGCACTTACTAACTACTCATTGACTGACTAAGGGTAAGGAGTTAAGGAGATTGCAAATCTGAGAGATCAGAGGAATGGTAGTGAGACATTCAGAAGAAGGGCAGTTTGACCTCCCCTCCCCCTTGCTCTGAGTTTACTTCTGCATTTCATAGAATCTACTTTACATGTCTTTATATAAATACCTGAGAATTAGGAAATCATCTCTTGAAAATAATTTAGTAGGTTTTTAACATTTTTTAATTTTCACTCATCATCATCGTTATAACTCACATTTGTATAGTGATATAAGATTTATAAATATACGTCCACTTTAGACACTTACTGCCTTGTTCTATCTTATTTTGACCTCTAAAAAAATATGCTCTTAGTAGAGAGTCTGATTCAGTCATTTTTTCCTTAGTGGAAATATTAATCATAAATTAAGGTTGGGGGACAATGTCTTTGGGGGAAGTGATATTCTCTTGGAATCTGTCCTGCTCACCTGGAATACTACCTTTTGTTTAGAGCACCACATTTTAGAAATGACATTGGCAAGTAAGAGAGGATCTAGAGGAACCCAATTAGGATGGTGAGAAGCTTGGAAATTTGCTGAAGTAACAGAGGTTACACAGCATGGAGGAAAGAAGATCTGGGTTGAAGAGAGATAGATAGATGGATAGAAAGATAGATAGATAGATAGATAGATAGATAGATAGATAGATAGATAGATAGATAGATAGATAGATATAGGGATATAGAAATCTAGATATATGCATACACAGACAGACATACATATATGTATATATATTTGCACTATATTTATGAATTTGAAGGGCTGTCCTGTGGAAGAGAGATTAGATCTGTTCTGTTTTGTTTTGATTTGATTTTTGTCCTAGCGGACAAAACCTGAAGAAAGAGATGGAAATTACAGAGAGATAGATTTTGACTCAATAAAATGAAAATACTTCTTACAAACAGAACTGTTGAAAAGTGAAATGTACTATGGGAATTTTCCATTACTAGAGATTTTCAGGTAAGACTGGCCACCTGAGTGAAGAAAGGGAGTGGGGTTAAAGGAAGAAAGATGGGATGTTGCAGAGATTACTATTCAGGTATGAATTGGATTTTATGATTTCTGAGGGCTCAGGACTTTCTGAGCTCTGAAATCGGAGGTAGATTTTAGCCTTTATGCTAATTAGTAATACCCAAAGCTCTGGTTTCTCTGCTTTTGAACCTATTAGTAGGTAGATAGGAGTTTTAGGAACCAAATCAATCTGATCATCTGTTAATTGAATGACACCATAGAAGATATTATAGAAGTAACTATGGGAGATATTTATGGAAATAACACAGTTTATGAAAATGGAAAATGTCCTGGATTATAAATTAGAATTTCTGAGATTCTATATATGTGATTCCTCCACAGCCTCCTCATCAACAATTTATTACCAGGGCATGGTCTCTTTTATATTACCTATGCTAAAGAGCATCTCCTGGAGGAAATTCCTGATCCTCCCTGCCTTAGTTGATGTTGTTGTCTTTTGTGATGACTGACTCTCCCCAACCCCTGCCAGGAAAGCCACAACTCTTTCATTTCACTCCTCCCTCTTTTTCCACAGCTTCCTCTTTCCAATTCCAGAACCATGAATTATATTCAAAGTAACTCTGTCATTGTTACTGGATGGACCATGTCAATTTATTCCTTTATTGTCCCGCTCACCATCACTAACTTTTAGGATCAAAGTGCCCCTCCCTAGCCAAACTGCACTTATACGTATAGTCTTTTCTATTAGAATATAAGTTCTTTGAAGGCAACTGTTTATTTTTGCTTCTGTACTTATAGCCCCATCTCTTAGCATTGTGACTAGCACATAGGAAGTGTTTAATCAATATTTTTCATTCATTCATTCATTCATTCATTCATTCATTCATTCATTCATTCTTATGTGCCCTGAGGTATCTGAACTTTAAGCTGATTTGTTTTTTGTTTTACGTTTTTTTTTTTTTTTAAATAGTGAAGTAGAAGGCTTTATACCATCAAGGAGTAGTGTGTAGGGATTTTTCTTTTGGATAAGAGGATCTTTTTAGTGCCCCAACATTAGGAAGTGTAGGTGACTGTCTATTCTGCCCATAAAGCAGTCCCCCTGCTGCTGACAGGAGTCAGAAGGCTGATCCTGTGGGAGGCAGTGGGAGTGGCGTTACACAATTCAAAGAAGCGGTTTATTAACGACCTTCCTCTCCTGTAGCCAAGAGTGCACAGAGGGAGAAGTCACATATGTGGCAACAAGTGGCAACTCATTTGCCCCCTGAGAGGACACCAATGAACTAATTATGCCCTGGCATAGGGGCCAAGGGGGAGAAGTGTCTTATACTCCCTGGCTGCATGATGGCTAGAAGCAGGATTTGGTTGTATCATTTGAGAGCTTCTAGAACTCAACCCCTCTTTGCGTGCACATGACTAGTGGTTAGTGATGGTCTCTGGGGACCCTACCCTTTGCCCCTTTGCGATTCTGGCCAGCGGAGGATAGCAGCCATGGTACATTCATAAGCTGAGGCCTGTTTTAAAGATAAAATGGGGTGTAGTTATCATCAACATCCTCATCATCCTCATCACTATCATCATCATCATCACCATCACCAAATCTGGTGGTCTTTCCTCAGCCCTCTTTCTTGACCTATCTGCAGCATTTGACACTGTTGACCACACTCTCCTTGATCTTCTCTCTTCTCTGGGTTCTCATGGCACTGCTGTCTCTTGGCTCTCTTTGCTGATTCATCTTCTACATTATTCCCTTTACTGTGGGTATTAAAAAGTACTTATTTATATGATGTCTTCCAGACACAACATAAGCATCTTAAGGGGCTAGGATATTTCACTTTTGTCTTTGATCCTGAGTGCCAAGCACAGTGACTGGCATAGAGTAGGTACTTGTTAACTGGTTGATTGTCTAACATTTACATACCACTGGGAAATCTGTAAAGTTCTTTACCTACTATTATTATTCCCATTTTACAAATGATAATAATACCTAGCATTTATACAAAGCTCTCTTTTATGTGCTATCCTCCAAGGCAACTAGGTGACATAGTGGATTGAGCATTGAGCCTGGATGAATTAAAATACAGCCTCAAATGCTAACTAGCTGTGTGACTTTGGGTAAGTATCTTAACCTCAGTTTCCACAACTATAAATTGGGGATAATAATAGCACCTAACTTCCAAGTTGGTTATGAAGATCAAATGAGATCATATTTGTCAAATGTCTAGGTACTATATAAATGCAAGTGATCATCATCATGTCTTACCCCTTTAGAATGTAAGCTTTTTGAGGAAAGACACTATCTTTCTTTCTTTCTTAATTTTATTTGTATCCCCAGCTGCTTATCCCAGTGCCTAGCACACAGTAAGTATTTAATAAATGTCCTCCATTGTAGTCCCTGCTCTGCTAATAACTAGCTGGGTGACCTTGGGAAGCAAATTTCCCCTCTCTGAGCTTCAATGGACCATAGATTTAAAGCCATTAGTTCCTCTAATATACTAAGGGTGAGGAAGTGTGAAAGATGCACCTTAGGTGTGAGCAATAAGAGAGGATTACATAGAAAATTTAGAAATAATTAACATCGTGTTTTACCTGAAAGTTAATCAGAGAATGTCCTCTTATATAGTAAACCCCTACAGACAGACTCAGTGACATACATTGGGAGAGTAAATACCTGAGAATTGGTAGAGTTCCAGGGCAGCTAGGTGGCACAGTGGATTAAGTGCCAGGCCTGCAGTCAGAAGACTCCTCTTCCTGAGTTTAAATACGGCCTCAGACACTTACTAGCTGCATGACTCTAGGCAACTCACTTAACCCTGTTTGCCTCAGTTTCCTCACCTGTAAAATGAACAGGAGAACGAAATGGCAAACCACTCCAGCATCTTTGCCAAGAAAATCCCAAATGGCATTACAAAGAATCAGACATGACTAAAATGACTCAACAATGATGAGTTGTTGCTCTCTGTGATGCAGTTCATTCCTCCAGCCCTGCGGTACTACATATTCCTGTGTTTAAATAATAGATATAAAATAAACTGATTGTAAAGATAAAGAAATAGAACCTAAGATACTTCAATCCTGTTATTTTATGGGATCAATTGGAGTTTTTATTTGTGATTAAAGTATAAAATACCACAAACTGCAAATCTTAGTGATAATGAGATATGTAAAAAATACTATAGTAGATTTAGGGGCTACATCCTCTATGAAGCCATCCCTGATGCCCTCCCTTGGTTATTAGTGTTCTCTGATCCCTCAAATTACCTTGTATTCACTTATCTGTGCATATGTTGTTTATAGTATAATGAAAGAACGAAAAAATGATTCAAGTGCTTACTCTGTCCCAAGAAAGGTGCTCAGTTCAGGTGATACAGATACAAATGCAGGGTCTTGTCCCTGCCTACGAGGTGCTTACATGTTTGTTTTCTAATAACAGGAGAACATATACATAGGCAGGTAGTAGATAGGCAAGGATGTTTTGGTCTTCGAAGTCTCAGGAGATAGTGAGAACATTGTTGTTGTTATTGTGTCATTTAGGTCACGTCCTACTCTTCATGACTCCATTTGGGTTTTTTTTTGGCAAAGATACTGGTGGGGTTTGCCATTTCCTTCTCTTGCTCATTTTGCAGATGAGGAAACTGAGGCAAACAGGGCCAAGTGACTTTCCCAGGGTCACATAGCTCTTAAGTATCTGAGGCTGGATTGTTATTCAGGTTCTCTTGACTCCAGAGCTGGCATTCTATCCACTGCCCTACCTTGGCTGAGAAGAACATTACAAATGTCAATTGATTTACTTTTTTTGGGGAGACAATGATACTATTGATTTGCTTACAATTCTCAGAGCAAAGAGGTAAAAAGTAGGGTGTGAGGGAACACACAGCAGCAGGGCAGGAAATGGCCAGGGTAAAGGTAAGAACAAATAGTGCCAAAAAGTGCAGAGTTTGTGACTTAGTTCCTCCTGGTATGGATCTTTTGAGGTCCAGAATGGAAGGTGGAGCAGCTGAGGAAGGGAAGAAAATTGGAATGTAAACTTGAGCTCAGGGACTGATCCATTCTTATCTTTCCTTCCCTGACACCTAGCACAGTGTCTTACATATAGTAGATGTTTAATAACTATATATTGAGTTGAATTGTTTAAATGACATCATTCCTGCTCTCATGGAACTTAATTCTATGACTTAGATTTCTCCTCTATCACCCTGTCTCTAGATGAAGATGAAATAGAGTCTCCCTGTGATGAATCAGCAAATGTTAAGAAATGCTCTGGACCAATGAGAAAATGGGAAGCATTATGCCCAGTGTTGTTTTGTTTGGATCTGAGGTTGAGAAGTTGTGTCACAGAAGCAATGAATATGCTGAGGAGGTGATAGCTTAGTTTTACATTCAGTTCATTGAATCATAGACCTAGAGGTTAAAGAGATCTCAGAGGCCTTCTAATACATTTCTTTCATTTTACAGATGAGGAAACTGAAACCTAAGGTCACATAGGTAGTAAGACACAAAGCTGGGATTTGAACCCAAGTCCTGTGGCATCTATAACACTGACTCAAAATCCTGCCCATTTTACGCTGTGCCAGAAGATACTGTTTGGGATAGTGAAGGAGCCCAAAACTGCCATATGAGGAATGTTGAAAGAACCTGGAGTTGTTTTGACTGGAGAGTGTGCCACACACAGTGCTAAACACTGAGGATACAAAGATAGACAAAAAAAGATCCCTGTCCTCAAGAGGGATACATTCTAATATGGCAGCTGACATGTCAATAACTACATATGTGCTAGAGATATAAAGAGTGGATGAAGGTAATCTTAAAGGGGAAGGTATTAGCAACTGGTGGAACCAGGACAGGCCTCTGGAAGAAGATGGGATTTGATCTGAGTCTTAAATGAAGTCAGGGAATCCAAGAGGTGAAGGAGAAGAGGCAGAGCATTCTAGCCATGAGGGATAGTCCAGGGCAAAAGCAAGGAGACAAGTCATAGAAGGTAAAGTCATGTTCAAGGAACAGCAAGAAAGCTGGTGTAGATGCTCCGCATAATGTATGGAGGAAAGGAAGGTGAAAGAAGGTTAGAAATATAGAAAAGGTCTATGGTATAAAAAGCTTTTAATGCCAAATGGAAGACTTTATATTTGATCCCAAATGTAATAGGGAACATTGCAAAGAGCTATGCTCTAGAAAAATTGCATTGGCAGCAGAGTGGAGGATAGATTAGGCTGGAGGGAGACTTGAAGAAGGGAAACCAGTAAGAAGGTTCTTGTAGTACCGTAGTCTAGATAAGAGGTAATGAGGGCTTGAACAAGGCTGGAGGCTTCATGAATGGAAAGAGATGGAGAGGGTAGAAATAGTACCAATGTGTAGAAGGTGCAGAAAGTCAGGTTTTGGCTTAAAAGGAGAAGGACTTTGTAGTAATTCCTCTCTGAAGCCTCCTTTGATCTTCCAAGCAAGAAAAGATTTCTCTACATGTCTGAGCCTTTCTCAAGCTTTGGGCCTCCCTTGTGACACTTACATACTACTACTTCACATATTACATACTATAATATATTTTGTAAGCTTCTCTAGGGCAAAAGCTGAGATCCGGTTGGATTAGGAAGGTGAAAGTTATGATCTCTGAGTTACCTTTTCTGTTCTAAAATCGTGGGACAATGTGCTTTGGAAACAATAACATGCTATTTATCATTCATGGTGCATGGGGCATATAGCACAGTGCAAATAGCAAATACCCAGTAAATACTGCTTAATGAATGGAGAGCCCCTGACAACCATCTCAGCAGCCGCTTCATCACTGAAGGTGGTTAGCTTAGGCAGGATGACTACTTGTAAGAGAAATTTTAGAACACTGTTGTCAAACTCACATAGAAACAGGGAGCAACTAAACTATACGTGTGGGTCCCTCTGGGTCTCATGTTGACTTAGAAAACCATGTATTAACATTATCTATATCTTACTGTATTTTTATTTATTTTGCTAAATATTTCCCAATTACATTTTAATCTTGTTCAAATCACACTTTGAAATGCTGTGGACCACATGTTTGATATCTCTGCTTTAGAAGATGTCCTTGAAGAGGCAGAGCCAAGATGGCGGAGAAAAGGCAGGGACTCACCTAAGTTCTCCCAAATTCTTCTTCAAAAAATTTAAAATAATGTCTTGAAATCAATTCTGGAATGGCAGAACCCATGAAAGGGCGAGGTGAGACAATTTTCCAGCCCAAGACAACTCAGGCAGGAAAGGCATGTTGCATGGAGGTGAGAGTGGAGCTCAGTCCAGCACAGGCTGTGCCAGTGTGGGTTTTACCCCAGCAAACAAGTAACAGGCCTGGGGCACAACTGAATCAGGAGTGGCAGCCCAGCTTGCAGAGCTTTCAGCCCACACACGGTAAGGGATCAGACAGCTGGTCAGAAGGGGTCCCTTTGCTGACGCTGGATACAAGATTCTGTTGCATTGCCCATATGCGGATCCAGGTCACAGTCCCAGATCACAGTCCTAGGTCACAGTCCCAGGGTGAGGAGGGGCCCTAGCACACCAGAGCTTGCCACTGCAGGAAAGCAGGGGCTCCTGGTCACAGTTCCAGGGCAGAAAAGAGTGTTTGTGGTTACTCATAGACCAGAGCACAGACCGGAAGAGTAGTAAACACACCTCTTCTGAGATCATACTGCTTCGGAAGAACTAAAAATTTATGGCCTCCCAGAGTTAGCTCTGAAAACAGGTACACAAAAAACTTGAAGCCCCCTCTACCCCAGGAGCAGAGCCCAAAGTCAAGAAATAGTCTGGAAAAAAAAGAAAACAACAACAACAAAAAGAACCTGACCGTAGAAAGTTACTATGGTGACAGGGAAGAACAAAACACAAACTCAGAAGAAGACAACAAAGCCAAAAGTACTATATCCAAAGCCTCAAAGAAAAATATGAATTGGTATTAAACCAAACAGAATTACTGGAAGAGTTCAAAAAGAATTTTAAATATTAGCTAAGAGAGGTAGAGGAAAAAATGGGAAAAGAAATGATAACGATGCAAGAAGGTAATGAAGAGTCAACAGCTTGATAAAAAAGACACACAAAAAAAATACCAAAGAAAATAACACCCTAAAAACAGAATAGGCCAAATGGTAAAAGATATACAAAAATTAACTGAAGAGAAGAACTCCTTAAGAAACAGAATTGACCCAATAGAAAACGATGTACCACAGCTCACAAAAGAAAACATGCCTTAAAAATTAGAATTGGGCAAGTGGAAGCTAATGACTCAGTGAGACATCAAAGAACAACTTTTACAAAAACCAAAAGAATGAAAAAAATAGAAGAAAATGTGAAACAACCTGTTGGAAAAACAACTGACCTAAATAATAAAGCCAACAGAGATAATTTAAGGATTATTGGACTACCTTAAAACCATGATCCAAAAAAAAAAAAAGAACTTAGACATCATCTTTCAAAAAACTATCAAGAAAAACTGCCCTAATATTCTAGAACCAGAGGATAAAATAGTAATTGAAAGAATCCACTGGTCACCTCCTAAAAGAGATGCCAAAATGAAAACTACCAGGAATATTACAAATTCCAGAGCTCCCACATTAAAGAAAAAATTTTGCAAGTCTCCAAAAAGAAGCAATTCAAATTTCTTGGAGCCACAGTCAGGATAACACAAGATTTAGCAGCTTCTATGTCAGAGGATTGGAGGGCTTGAAATATGATATTCCAGAGAGCAAAGGAGCTAGGATCACAACCAAGAATCACTTACCCTGCAAAACCGAATATAATCCTTCAGGTTGGAAAATGGATATTTAATAAAATAGAGGACTTTCAAGAATTCCTGATCAAAAGACCAGAGCTAAATAGAAAAATTAGCTTTCAAATACAACTCAAGAGAAGCATAAAAAGGTAAACAGCAAAGAGAAATCACGAGGTATTCAATAAGGTTAAACTACTTAAATTCCTACATGGGAAGATGATAAATGGAACTCTTAACAACTTTCTCATTATTGGGACATTTAGGAGTACACATAGACAGAAGACATGGATGTGAGTTGAATATGGTGGGGTGATATTTTTTAAAAAGATAAATTAAGAGATGAGAAAGATGAATGCACTGGGAAAGGGAGAAAGGGAGAGCTAGAATGGGGTGAATTATCTGACATAAAAGAGATGTAAAAGAGCTTTTACAGTGGAGGGGAAGATGAGAGGTGATGGGGGAGCACTTGAACCTTACTCTTATTGGAATAGTTTTAGAGGGTGATTACATGCACACTCAGTTGGATATAGAAACTATTTTAGCCTACATGAAAGTAGAAAGGGAAGGGGAAAAGAGAAAAGGATGAGGGCTGATAGAAAGAATGGGGGTGAATGGAAGGAGGCAGTAGCCAGAAACAAAACACTTTTGAGTATGGACAGAAAGAAGAGAGAGTAGGATAAATAAAGGGAAAATAGGATGGAATGAAGTACACAGTAATCATTACTGTGAAAAAAATTATAAATTTCTCTAACAAAGGCCTCATTCCTCAAATTTGTAAAGGAATGAGTCAAATTTATAAAAATAAGAGCCATTCCTTAATTGATAGATGGTCAATGGATGTAAACAGGCAGTTTTCAGATGAAGTAATCAAAGCTGTCTATAGTCACATAAAAATGTTATAAATCACTTTTTATTAGAGAAATGCAAATTAAAACATGTTTGAGGTACCCCCTTACACCTGTCAGACTAACATGACAGAAAAAGAAAATGACAAATGTTGGAGGGAATGTGGAAAAATTGAGACTGCATTGTTGGTGGAATTGTGAACTGATCCAACTATTCTGGAGAATAATTTGGAGTCATGCCCAAAGGGCTATAAAACCTTGTATACCCTTTGACTCAGCAATCCCACTACTAGGTTTATGTCCTAAAAAGATTTTTAAAAATCCAAAAAGGAAAAGCAGCTTTTTGTGTTGGCAAAGAATTAGAAATTGAGGGGATGTCCATCAATTGGGGAATGACTAAACAAGCTATGGTGAATGATTGTGATGGACTACTATTGTGCTATGAGAAATAATTAGCAGAATAATTTCAGAAAAACCTGGAAAGACATACACGAACCAATACAAAGTGAAATGAGCAGAACCAGGAGAACATTGTACACAGTAACAGCAATATTATACAAGTGTGATCAATTGTGAATGACTTAGCTATTCTCAACATTACAATTATTTAAGACAATTCCAAAGGATTTATGATGAAAAATCCTATCCAAATTCCAGCGAAAGAACTGATGGAGTCGTAATACAGATCAAAGATTTTCTTGGGGATTTTTTGTCTGTTTTCTTTCACAACATGACTAATGTGGAAATATGTTTTGCATGATTGTACATGTATAATCTATATCAAATTGCTTGCTTTCTCAATAAAGGGGGGGGGAAGGAAGGGAGAGAATTTGGAACTCAAAATTTTTTTAATGAATGTTAAAAATTGCTTTTATATGTATTTTGGGGGAAATAGAATATTAAATCAATATTTTTTAAAAAAGATATCTTTAAAAGTCCAGCTAGTCCAACCATCTAAGATTCTCTCATTTTCTTCTGACCTAAAGAGGTTAGAGTTTCCCCATCCAGATATTAATGATACCATCCTCAGTCCCTAGTGTTATCTCCTCTCACCAGAGCTTAAACTACCAGGAATTCTTGTACCCAAGTTAAATTCCATTGCAATTACTGAACCTGAGTGGGGGAGGGGGGTGGGCACAGGGAGGAAGTGCAGATGACAAATTATAGAGATACCATCACACATAGAGAGAAGGGTGCCCCATTCTCCAGAAAGTCTGGGCTATACCCTCGTGGTACGGTCCCCTGCCCTCCAACCCCTGTGTAGAAGTAGAGGGAGATGTTGGGGTCCACTGGTAAAGTAAGACAAAGGAGAGACTCATTCTATTCATGAAAATGTAGGTGTGACAACTCAGGGCTGGGAGAGGGAACAAGGGTAAAAGACTATAAGGTGGGGACAACAAGGACTATAACAGAAAGAAAAAAAAATTCCTCCCTTCACCCCCAGATGTGGGCACTCTGGGGCAAAACTTTAATTTCTGCTTTCATTACAGCCTTGTTCTTCACATATTCGAAGGAATCTAACATACCCAGCCCTGGATAGAAGAACAGCTGTAGGTATCTGTCCCATGAGCACCTGAAGCCTCTGGTCTTTTCACATTTCAACTTATCCATGCACAGTTTCCAGCCATCAGAGCAGTGTGGGCTCATCTGTAAAGAGACAGTATCACTGTGAAGATAGACATTTATCAGGGCAGCTAGGTGGCTCAGTGAATAGAGCTCTGGCCTTGGAGTCAGGAGGACCTGAGTTCAAATCTCAGCCTCAGACACTTAACAATTACTAGTTGTGTGACCCTGGGCAAGTCACTTAACCCCGATCACCTCATCAAAAAAACAAAAACCAAAAAAAGATAGACATTTATGGAAGGGGTAGTGTTGTATTATAAATCAAAAGAGTCAGGTTCTCCTTATATTTCTGCCACTAAAAGCATTGTGTGGACCTGGACAAGTCACTTCCCTGCCCTAATCTGTTTTTTTTTTTTCTGTAAAATGGGAGGTCAAACCAGTTGATCTCTAAGGTCCCTTCCAGCTCAAATGTTCCATGAATATGCACGGACTTGCAGTTATTGCTAAAGAGAAGTCCCAAAGGAAGACAATCCCTCTACCAATTCAGATCATTGTCTTCTATATAACATCATATTAGAGAGAAGCCTAAAGCCCATAAAGGTTGAATGGCTTGCCTAGTCACACAGTCAATATGTGTCAGAAGCAGAATTTGAGTTCAGGTCTTCCATTCCAAGGCAAAAACTCTATCCACTATGCCACACTGCCTCTTATGTTCCCTGCCTTGGTTAGATTGCCCCTGAGCCTTATATTGAAGTTCATGGTCCTCAGGTGTTATTACCCTCATGTGCTAGTCGAGACTGAAAATAATTGATCAGAAGTTGGTTGGGAAAAGGCACTGAACTGGCTTTGACACGTCCTGTCTGAGACATTGTTATGAAATGAGTGATGCTTGTAGACTCCATATTGACATACCTTTAGGGCTACCTCATCTACCAAGGGCTTATCTACAGGGAATGTTTAAACCAGAGATCAGTTGTAGATAGGAGAAATCTCTGCAATTCACTTATATTGATAGGATACTATGGACACATGTAACAAAGCAAATGAAGGAAAGTGATGTTTCTGGGAATATTTGTGGCATTTGACTCTTTTAAAAAACTGTGGATATAATTTTTTACATCTCCATTTCCCAATAGGTTCCTTTCCTTCTCCCACCCTAGAGCCATTCCTTATAATAAAAGAAGGAACAGGAGTAGGAGGAGCAGGGGCAGGAGAAGAAGAAGTAGAAGAAGAAGGAGGAGGAGGAGGAGGAGGAGTAAAGAAAGAAAAAAGAAAGGAAAGAAAGAAAGAAAGAAAGAGAGAAAGAAAGAAAGAAAGAAAGAAAGAAAGAAAGAAAGAAAGAAAGGAGGAGGAGGAAGAGGAGGAAGAGGGGGAGGAGCAGAAAAAGTTTTAGCCAAACTAACCAACACATCAGTCACATGCAGTAGTATATGAATATCCCTAGTGCCCTACCTCTGCAAAGAAGTGGGGGATGGGAAGGGAAGGGGTGAATTTTCTCATCTCTTTTTCAGAGTCAAGACTGATCATCACAAAGTATTCAGTTTGGATTTGCTGTCCTTGTTGCTAATTTCCATACACAATGATAATTTTGTAGGTCATTTTTCTGGTTCTGCTTACTTCACTTTGTGGGCACTTTGTGGCAGTTAACTCTTATTCATGGGGAATTTATTTCCCATCTGTGTAGTTAGAATTCTCTTGGAAGATTGGTTAATCCCATTTATCAGATCCTCTTTCACCTAAAGAGATGTCTCCAAATTTCTTGGCCAGAAATAAGGAAATTCCTTGACTAGGATGCCCAAGGGAGGAGAGGTTGGATATCTGAAAAGAACTTGATCTAATGGCAGATTGTGAAAGCTTTTTCAGAGAATTGCTCAGTACCATCCTGTTTGAGAAAAACTACTTTTTAAAAAAAGGTTAAAAAAATAAACTTCATATGATTTGCTTAATTGCATGAATTCTCTAGCCCTATTTGTAGGTGTGTAGGTGTAGTAGGGGGGAGGATGTGGAATTATAATCATGACTTACATTTTCATCAAACTTTTCAAAATATTTCCCCAACCATTATCAGGTTTGAGTCTCACAATAGTCCTGTAAATAGTCAGGATGTGCATTATTAACCCCGTTTTCCAGATGAAGAAACTAAGTCTCAGGGAAGTGAAATGATTTAGGAGCATAGAATCACAGATTTAAGCTGAAAATGACCTGTGGTAATAGGGTTAGGAAGTGATGGAGCAAAGACTAATAAGGAAGTTAAAAATGATTTAATATTTGCAATGGACAGTTAGGTGACACAGTGAGTGGACAGAGTGCTGGGCCTGGAGTCAAGAAGACTCATCTTTCTGAGTTCAAAACTGGCCTCAGACACTTACTAGCTGTGTGACTTTGGGCAAGTCACATAACCTTGTTTGCTTCAGTTTTCTCATCTGTAAAATGAGCTGGAGAAGGAAATGGCAAACCACTCCAGTATCTTTACCAAGAATATCCCAAATGGGGTCACAAAGAGTCAGCATGACTGAAACAACTGAACAACAACATTTGCAAAGCACTCTATAAATATTATCTAGTTTGAGCCTTGCAATAACCTTATGAGGAAGGTGCTGTAGTTAATATTATCTCCATTTTACATTTTTAAAGCCTGAGGCTCAGAAAGGTTGAACAACTTGTCCATGTTTACAAAGCCAAGGGTCAGAATGGCTATGATTGAATACTATTATACTATAAGAAGTGACAAGCAGGATGATTTCAGAAAAACCTGAAAAGACTTGTATGAACTGATGCAAAGGGTGGTGAGCAGAACCAGGGCAACATTGCACATAGTAACACCAATATCGCACAATAATCAACAGTAAAAGATTTATTCTTAATGTAATAGAATCTAACCTTCAGAGAAAGAACTGATGAACCCCTAATGCAGATAGAAGCATATTTTTAAAACTTTTTCTAGCTTTCTTTTTTTGTCATTTTCTTTTGCTAAAATGAAAATAGGTTTTGCATAACACCATGTGTATAATCTATATCAGATTGCTTGCTTTCTTAAGGATGGGGCAGGGGCAGGAGGGAAGGAGAAAATTTGGAACTCAAAATGTTAATAAAAATTAATGTAAACATTTTTTACATGCAATTGGGAAATATTTAACTAAAAAGTTTTTAAAATATTAAAAAATAAAAGAGCAAAAACAAAACAAGGTCAGAATCAGAATTTCAATCAAGGTGCTCTTAACTACCAGGGGCAGATAGGTAGAACAGTAGATAGAGCCATGGGCCTTGGAAAAGGAGGATCTGAGTTCAAGTCCAGCTCCAGACACTTATTTGCTGTGTGACCCTGATCAAGTCACTTAACCCTGTTTGCCTCAGTTTCCTCATCTGTAAAATGAGTTGGAGAAGGAAATGGCAAGACACTACAGTATCTTTGCCAAGAAAACCCCAAAAGGGGTCACTGAATATCAGACATGATTGAAAATGACTGAATAAATTTCTTGGTTCCAAATCCAATACTCTATCCACTATCCCATGCTACTACTCCATTGAAATTTAATGGAATTGTGTTTTTTTTTCCCATTTCACCCTTTACATATCATAACGGAAAATCAAAGGGAATATATTCCCCTACTTTCTGAACACAAGAGGCTACATCTCTTCATTTTCACTACTCATTACCAGGACCTGTATGCATTTGATAAAAAAATGTGTTAGCTCCCAGAGCCACCCGGAGCTTTGTATTTCTCAAAGGCTTAGTTTAATTTTTGTATTTCCTTAATTGTTTTCAGACAAAGATTTTGCAAGGATTACTAGTGCCAATGCTAGTCTACCAGATTATATAGTACCCATCCCATCCCCAACTCTCATTACATTGAGAGTTTTGAAAGAAAAAGGAGAAATAAAAACAGGGTTGCTAGTCACAGGTTGACCAGAATAATTACTAAGCCTAAGTCCTTCTATCAAGTATTCATCAGCTGCATTTAAGTCACTAAAAATTAAGCATTTATTAAGGGCTTATCATATGGCAGGCATTGTGCTAAACACCCAGCGATACAAAAAAAAAATGCAAACAAATAAACAAACAAAAAACAGACAATGTTTTGTGTGTCTCCCACAAAGAGACAATGTACAAATAACTATGTACATACAAGATACCTCCAGTGTAAATGGGAGATTATTTCAAAAGGAAGGGAGCCAGGGAAAGGCCTCTTGCAGAGGGTGGGATTTATTGAAGGAAGCCAGGCAAGGGAGAGCTATAATAGGGCACCAGTTTCCCCCCACTCTTATCAAGGCCCAGACCCTATCCTCTGCTCCTCCTCTTGCCAGGGATTAGCTTACCCTAAAAGGGAACAAAGCTGCCCCTTCCCCATCTGATTAGCTATGACTGCTTCTTTTCCCCACTTCCAATATGACGTAGGCCCAAGCCTGAAATCCTTCCCTCCTCCAGGGATTAGCTTTCCTTACCTAAAAGGATATACAGTTATCTTTGGGACTTGATTGGCCGTGGTCCCTCTGATTCAGCTTTCCTTGTCATCTATGGGCATAAAAAGTCCCAGCCACATGGAATCTACACCTCTCAGATTCACCTGGGGATCAGAAAGCCGAAGATATCTGTCACTGTATCCTTGTTGCATATCCTTGCTGGGTTAGGGCAGAGTAACTCTCCTTTATATCAACTCTTCAATGATTAATGAGCTCCTCAATTCATCCCCAAATTGAAACTCAACTAAGAGACTACTGGTATTAGGCTAACCCCTTACAAGAGCATTCTAGGGACAGGGGACAGCTAGCTAAAAACCATGGAACTAGGAATCAAATTGTTTCCTGGGAGGAAAAACAAGCCAACTAGTGTTTCTAGATCATAGAGTACATGGAGAGGAGTAAAGTGTATGTAATCTAAAGGGCCATTTTATATTTTATCATGGTGGCGATAGGAAGGAACTAAAGTTCATTGAGTGGGAGAAGAAATATGGTATCCCTGCATCTTAGGAAGTTTGGCAGCTGAGGGGAGGACACCCAGGCCTGGTCTCCTACTAGAGTTGGGCATATATCAACATGCCTGAAGCCTCTTCAATCTCCAATCCATTGATTACACAAAAACACAATTTTAGTTAGGGATAGTAAGTACCATAATTAGACCATCTGATTGCAATTCAGGTATTTGGCCAAAGGGTGTTTACAATGGAATTTCTCAACTTATAACACAGAATGAGCTGCCTCTGAAGGTAGCGAGTTTCCCGCTTCATTAAAGGGGTTGGTTAACCACTTGTTGAATGTGTTTTTGTGGGGTTTCTCTTTCGAGTCACTTCCCATAATGAAATGCTATAATGAGATCCTGGGTTGATTATAATCAGTCATAACTATTATTGCTAGTTAATAGTGTGTGGGACAGTGATGACCCTTACCCAAATTAATTCAGAGGCTTCTCCAGATAGAAAGTAGAAAGGATTTTATTTTGATCTCAAGAAAGGGCGACTCACACTGAAAGGCAGTTTGATGCAAGACCGCAGGTGGTGTCAGCCAAGCAAGCATTTTTATAGTTTCTAACCGCAACCCCTCCCTAACCCCCTACCTCTTATCCCATTGGTTGGGCTTCAGAGGGCATAATCTAAACATGAAAAAAAGTACCCCAGCAACAGCAGTGGAGTTTACAGAATCGTTACATAGTTTTCACCTGCCTTCCCATCCTTCAAGTATTCTCTTAGTACATCTTGTTTTTTATTCATTTCAGATCCTGGGTACACATATATTATTATTAGAGGTCTTTACCTTAATCATTTAAGTTTAAATTTTATGAGGGGTCTTCACCAATCTCACTCAATAGTAATAAAAATAGCTGGCATTTATGTAGTGAAGCTCTTAAAATAAATTATCTGAGTTAATCCTCACAAGAACCCTGGAAGGTAGATGGCAGGTAGGTGCTACTGTTGTGCCCATTTTACAGATGGGGAAACTGAGGCAGACAGAAGTTAAGTGACTTGCTCAGGGTCCCACAGCTAGTAAGTATCTAAGGCTGGATTTGTTTGTGAAAGAGTAGCAGTGCATAGAGGTAAAAACCCATGTTCCTAAGAAGGAAAACCTGCTGCCTACAAAATACAGAGCTCAAGTCTGGAATGGTGATGCAGGCCTGGAAGAGCTAAGACTGGCAGATCTCTTGAGTTCTGAAGTTCTGAGCAGCTGTGGGTGAAGCTGAACTTAGTCTAAACTAAGTCCAATATTGATATGTTGAGCTTCTGGTAGTAGGTAGGGAGGACAAAGAGGATAGGGAAGGGCATCAGGTTACCTAAGAACAGCTGAGTGGTGAAGTAGAAGAGCTAGAGCCTTGAGCCTGAAGTCAAGAAGACCTGAGTTCAAATTGGACCTTATATACTTACTAACTAGGCAAATCACATAATCTTGGTTTGCCTCAGTTTCCTTATGACATCAGATGGGAATAATAATAGTACCTACTTCCCAGGGTTGTTCTGATGATCAAATGAGACAATATTTATAAAGTTAGCACAGTGCCTGGTACATGGTAAACATTTAATGAATGTCCGTTTCCTTCTTTCCTTTTTAAGGAGTGGAGAACCAGCCCAGGTTGAAAAATGGAACCAGTCACTGCTTTCATGCAAATCAGGAGTGAGATTCGGGTCCATGAGTAGCCTTTGTACTTCCAACCTGGGAAAGATAGGGAGAAGCAGTCTAAAACGCACACACACACACACACACACACAGAGTTCATGGAAATTCATAAAAGCCATGTAGCAGTTAAAGGAGCATCTCAAGTCATTTGTTTCAGATGCACCAGAATTCTGATCTAAGCTAAGTTGCATAAGCCCCACTCTCTCTATTTCCCCCAGTGATTAGATCTCTCTGGTACCTTGACCCATCTCATTGACCCATCATGCCTGCTCCTCTTTGTCTGGAATAAATGCCCTATGACTGTTCTTTACTACTGCTATGTTCTCAGTCCCAGAGCTATGATTCGGGGGAGACAAAATATAAAAATAGAAAACAAAAGGCAGAATGTGGATAGGTAGAGGGAAGAGAAGAGGAATCATGGACCATCAGAAATGGGTCCAGGTTTATCCAGTCCAAACTCAGATCTAAACATGAATCCTTTCCATAGCATCTAAACAAGGGACCATTCAGACTCCACTCAGACATCTTCAGTCATAGGGAACTCACTCAGGCCATTCCATCCGGGGACAGCTGCCTCTCTGCCATTTTCACTATTGTGCCTAGATCTATTCCGAGAGGCTGGGCAGATCAAACCAAATGTTTCTTTCATGTGGTTACTGTTCAACAAATACATCAAGCCATCTATCATTTCCTCTAGTCATCTCTTGTTCAGGCTAAATAAGTATCCCCAGTGTCTACAATTGCTTTTCTTATGGTATGGTTTCAAGACCCATTACCATTAGAGTCATGCTTATTTGGACACACTCCAGGTGTTCAATGTCTTTTTCACCATTGAACATTACTTCAAATAGGATCTAACCAAGGCACACTTTCCTCATTTGGGACATTTTATTTCCCTTAACTCAACCAGATCACATTAGCTTTTTTTTGGGGGGGGGGAGCATATCATTCTGTTGACCCATATGGAGTTTTCAGTCAACTCAATAAGCACTAATTAAATGCCCACTACGCATTAGGCACTGGAGATACAAAGGTAGGAAGAAAATGATGCAGTTCCTACCTTCAAAGAGTTCGCATTCTTTCCACATGAACTCTTTTAAAGCCACTCCTCCCTCATCAGGGAGTCTCACTGAATTTGCAGAATTTGAATTCAGTGCTTATATTCAGTTTAAGGAACATGTCTTAAGAAATCTGATTGTATTGATTTTAGATAGATATAGTAAATAGAATGATGCTAAAAATAGAAGAGCTCCTTAGGGGATTTACCTTGATGAATAAATTACAATTGATTGTAGTTAACGTTCCAATTGGTACATGTAAATAGATGCTCATAACACATTTAACAAAAGCTTTTTTTTCCTTATGTACATTAAACAAGTGCCCTGACAACTCATTTACTAGTTATTTACTGAGAAAATCCTTTTGGGAATGGGTACCTCAGGCTAGTTTGTGTCTCATTTATTACAAACCCCCAATAAATGAAGTCAGAATTAATGAGGTGAATTGTATAAAACAGATGCATTTTACAGAATTATCAAGTATCTGACACCTCCCAGTGTACCACTCAGGATACTGGGGAAAAAAGCGTTTTGTATCACTGGAGAAATCTGACCAAGATGGCACAGGATAGGGCAGCATGCCCTATCAGAACCTTCTGTGGAAGAAATCCCCAAGCTGATGAAATCACTTGCATCAAAGTATCATGTGTCTCCCACTCCAACCCACTCCACCCCCACTTCCCCTCTGAGAGAAGGCACTCTTTCCATTTCCCTCTGCTCAGCTGGGAGAACAGCCAGACCCCACGCTGGAAAGAGCATTTCTTTTTTTAGCAGCTGGGCCCCTGAGTGGGGAAGGAAGAAGCATGAGAAAGCTTCTGAGGGTTGGTCTTTTTCTTAGAGATGTGGTGGTGACTCTTTCCTTGAAGTGTGAAGGACCTAGGATTAATAATAGTAAATTGAGGAGGGGTTTATTTAGGAGGAACTCCATAACCCTCAAGGAAGACCCGGTAGTCTGTGAATAGGGAAGCAGGTGATTGTCACAGTGAGTAGGTTGGATTAATCACCCAAATTGGCAGGATCTCTGTGTTCTCATCTGAAAAAAGTAACAATACCTTTTTCCCTACCTGCTTTATGGGGAGTTTGTTTAAATTAATTAGCTCATATCCTTACAAAGCACTAGGAGAAAGTTGTTATATAAACATAAAGTGGAAATTCATTAACTTCATTATTTTGGGTGAATTTAAAACAACTTAGAAAAAGGTGCTATGCAAATACAATTTGCAACATAAGTCAACAAATATTTACTAAGCCTTACTATGTGTAGAGCACTGTGCTAGTGGCTAAGGGAGACAAAATTTTGATAAGACATAGTGCCTACCCTTTAAGAAATTTATAATCTAGAAGGGGAATAAGGCATCCACACAAATAACTGTAATATGCAATATTACATGAAGAACCAGATGTTTGCTGTTCAGTTGTTTTTCATTTGTGTCCAGTTCTTTGTGACCCCATTTGGGGTTTTCTTAGCAAAAATACTGCAGTGGTTTGCCGCTTCCTTCTCCAGCTCATCTTACAGATGAGGAAACTGAGGCAAACAGGGCAAAGTGAATTGCCTTGGGTCACACAGCTAGCAAGTATCTGAGGTCACATTTGAACTCAGGAAGAGGAGTCTTCCTGACTTCAGGCCCAGCACTCTTTGCACTATGGCGCCACCTAGCAGTCCACAACGTCTTCTGCCTGAATTCATTTCTGATCCTTATTCTGAATTGCTAGTGCTCTCCCTCCCAAACTATCTTGTACTTAGCTACTTTGTATACATTGTATTTCTTAAATTTGTTTCTATCCCGCACATATGTATACACTTAACTTGACTCCCTCATTTGAATGTAAGCCTTGCATGTAGGGATTGTTTCATTCTTTATATTTGTATCCCTAGAACCTAACACAGTACTAGGGCTGTACCTGGAGGCAGTGGGACTAGAGAGCAGGGGATAAATAACGAACTATGTTGCATGTGGTAATTATCCAATATAAGAGGTCAGAATCCAAGAACATTTCAAAGTATAGGAGTTAAGTCAACAAACATTTATTATGCAGCCATGAACTGTGCTAGGTGCTCTGGGTACAAGTAGAAGCAAAAAGAGAGTATCTGCCCTCAAGGACTTATAGTCTAATGGGAGAAAAGAACATACAAAAGGGAACTAAAAGGGGAAAGGGAGTAACCCAGAGGGAAAATCTTGGAGAAAGATGTCTAGAAAGTCAGGATTGGAGCCTAGAAAGGAAGTAAGGAAATTGGCCTAGGGAAACTTCCTTAAAATGGAAGTTCCCAATCAGAGGAAGGGGCCTCAGAGGCAGAGAGATATTCCAAGATAAGAAAGCTGTTGGAACATGGTGGCAAAGGCAGCTTCCAGGGTGAGGAGGCTGCTAGGGAAGAACTAATTCACAGGCTCCAGATGAAGATGGAACATTGGAAGCAATGAACTATGAGGATAAAAAGAATTCAGTTTGGACATACAGACCTAGAGCTCATATAAGAGGTTAGGTCTAGAGATACAGATTTTTGGAATCAAAGAATCCCAGAATTAGAAGGGATATCAGAGTCATCTAACCCAATCTTGGATCTGAACAAGAATACACTTGACATACGTCTTGAAAACTTCTATTGAGGAAAAACTTATAGAGGCCACCCAATCTACCCTACAGCATAAAACCATTTGTCCTGACATCAAATCCAACTTTTCTTCTTTTACCTACTTCTGCCCTTTGAGACCAAGAACAAGACTAATTTCTCTTCCACTAGACAATCCTTTAAGAATTTGATAATTATCATGTCCCCGCTAAGACTTTTCTTCTTTGTTGACTCCAATTTCTTCAGTGTATGCGCCATGATCTATTTGCCCCTCATCATCTTTTGCCCTCCTCTGACCCCTCTTCTGCTTATCAACATTCCTCTTCAAATGTGATACCCAAAACTGAACCCAATATACCATGTATGGTCTGACCAGAGTGGAATACAACAGATCTACCAACTCTAGTGTCCTGGCCACAGTCCTGGCCTCCTGTCTCAATGCATCCTAAGATGGCATTTCCTCTTTTGGCACCCAGACTTCTCTGTGTTGACTCATCTTGGTTCTACACTAAAACTACCCAATCTTTTTTTTTTTCAGATGAACTGACATCTAGCTGTGCTTTCACCACCTTCTACTTGTGAAGTTGATTTTTTTTTTTTTTTATTAAACACAAGTATAAGGCTTCACATTGCAGGGTTGCACCTGGGATTTCATCAATGGGTAGAGAATCCCTTCATAGGCACAAATAAACAACATTCTGCAACTTATGGCCTTGAAGAATTGCCCCTTCATAGGCACAAATAAACAACATTCTGCAACTTATGGCCTTGAAGAATTGCCCAGAACACAAAGGTTAAGTGACTTGTTTATGGACCTAATGTTCTATGTGCCAAAGTCAGGCCTTGAACCTGAGTCTTCTTGATTCTAAAGTCAGCCTTCAATCCACTACCAAGCTGTCTCTCAGACTTTATATCCATCCCTATTCAAGTTTAACTTAGTGTATTCATTTTACTAATTAATTGATTAAAGTTATTGATAGAAATTTTGACAGCACAGGGTCAGGGTCAGATCCTTGGAGTACTCCACTGGAGACTTTCTTCTGAGTTGGCATCCAGTCATTGATGATTTCACTTTGGGGCTGTTCATTCAACTTGTTTCCAATCCACCTAATTGTAATATCACCTATCCTATGGCTCTCCATCTTTTCCATAAGAACAGCATTGAAAAATGCTTTGCTGTAATCTAGGTTAAAGTATATCTTTGGCATTCCCTTGATCTACAAGCCAAGGTGCACTATCAACAAAAAGGAAATGGGCTTAATGTGGAGTGACCTGTTCCTGCTAAAGCCATGCTAACTTGATATGATCACCTCTAACCATCCTCTTAATAATGTACTCCAAAATTTTACCAGGAGCTAAAGTCAAGCTCAATGGTCTATACTTTAAAGCCTCTTGTTTTTGAAACTCATAATAAAATATGTGTGCTAGTCCTTCAGTGCTTCTCTCATTTGCCATAATTTTTTTAAAAAATTGATTGATAGTTTTGGGTTTTTATACCATAGTCACCTCCAAACTCTAACTTGTAACAAAGAAAAAAAAAGATAAGGAAAACTAGCTGACACATAGACCTTGCCCAACAGCATAAGCACCATTTCACACCATAATCCCTATCTCTCTAACAAAAGAAGTGAGGTAGGTTTCGTCATTTTCCTCTAGTTGCCAGTATCTTTGAAGGTCATTAACAATATCTCTACAATCAAATCTACCAGTTCTTTCATTACCTTGGGATATAATTTGTATGAGTCCTCTCACATTCATTCATGAAGGGAAGTTAGATGACCCCATGCTATCTTTTCATTTATCTAAGATTTTGACTTGTGGATCAGCCATTTCCATTCTGTCTTTTCTAATCTAAAAATCATTCTTCTTTGCAAAGAAAACAGAAATTGGCTAGTTCACCATTTTCTCCATCATATAATATTGGCCCAGTCATTACCATCATCTCATCTATCTGGACAAGTAAACCTATTCTTTTCTTGATCCTCATCTTTTCCTCAAATTAGCTAGAAAAAAAAGCCCCTTCATTTGGGTCTTTGGCATTCCTCAGCAGTCTCATCTCAATCTAAGTTTCAGTGTTCCTAATGCTATTCTTACCAAACCCATGCAATGTTTTCTATTCATGGCACATCACCTGCCCTTTATTCCATGTTCTATAATTGTCTTTTAAAAATCTAAGTTAGTATACCAGCAAAATGTGTCCCCCAAAGCTCTGTCTTGGGTGCTCTTCTCTTTTTTTTCTTCTATACTGTAACTTGTTAATCTTATCAGGGCCTATGGGTTCAATTATGATATCTATATAAATGATTCCCAGATTTATATATCTAGCCCTGCTGTCTCTCCAGAACTATTGTTCCACATCTTCAAACTGCCCTATGTACATTTCAAACTGAATGTCCTATAGGCTTCTCTGACTTAACATGTTCAAAAAAGAATTCATCATCTTTCCATCAAAGCCCTCTTCCCTTTCAAACTTTCCTATTACATCAAGGCATAGCCATCCTTCCAGTCTAGAAACTGCAGTCTCATCCTTGATTCTTCATCTGTCCAATCTATTACCAGTTATAGTCATGTCTACCTCCACAACATTTCTTCATATCCCTCCACTCAAGTAGTCACCCCTTTAGCTCAGGCCCTCATCACTTTTCACCTGGACTACTGAAATAGCCTTCTGGTTTGTCTCCCTGCCCTATGTCTCTCCCAATTCTAATCCATTCCTCATTTAGCTGTCAAAGTAATTTTTTTCTAAAGCCTATGTCTAACCATGTCACACTTAACTCAGTAAACTCCCTTGACATCCTGTTGCTGCCAGGCTCAAATATGAACTCCTCTGGCATTTAAAGATCTTCCTAATCTGGCCTCTTCCTTACCTTTCCAAGTTTCTGACGTTTTATTCTTAACACCTTCTACCACTCATATACACTATCTATTTGCTATTCCTTGAATAAGACACCCCATCCATGTCCCATGTCTGACCCTTCATAGAAACCTTGTTCCCCCTGTCTGGAGCACTCTCCCTCTTTAGCTTTACCTGTCTGTTTCCTGAGTTTCTTTCAAGGCTCTGTTCTCTTCCCTTCTTCTCCAGCTGCTAAAGATTATTTTCCATCCTAGATAGACAGACAAATAGATAACAGAGAGATAGACAGACAGACAGACAGACAGACAGACAGACAGACAGACAGACAGATAGATAGATAGATAGATAGATAGATAGATAGATAGATAGATAGATAGATAGA
>NW_020954556.1:2609407-2649777 GCF_900497805.2 Vombatus ursinus | reverse complement strand
AGATAGATAGATAGATAGATAGATAGATAGATAGATAGATAGATAGACATTCCAGGCACATAATAAGTGCTTAGTAAATACTTGTTGATTGACTACAATTGACTGACTGATTATAGGGGCGAGAATGCTGGCCTACTAGGCAGGACTCCTTGAGTTCCAGTCCCCCCTTCTAACATATGCTGGTTTTTTGTGACTCTGCGTAAATCATTTAACCTTTTGGAGCTTCTATTTCCTCATCTGTAAAATGAGGATAATAATAATAATACCTATTCCAAAGGATTGCTGTGGGGATCAATGAAGACAATTTATATAATGTACTTTGCAAAACAGAAAGTACTACAGAAGGAGAGGGCTAGAGTCTGGACCTATGATTTCTCTGACATAAGGAAGTTCTTTCAGATGGGGAAATTCTCTAATGATTCAGGTCTGCAACTTATAATCTTGGTGAGTTGACTAGAGAAGTTCAATGACTTCCCCAGGGTCATACAGCCAGTTAGATGTCAGAGGTAAGATCTGAATGAAGTTATTCCTGCATCCTAAACCAGTTCCCTACCCACTCTATCATTCTGTCTCTTCAAAGGACTATATAAATGTGAGCTATTATAATTATTAATGAGTCCCCTGTGCTTGCGCATCAGTGTCTTCAGACAACTCCATCTTTTCCTCTTCATTAGAATGATTTATCTTTGTGTCTTTAGAATTGTATGAGCCTAGAGGGACTTCTGGTTTAAGAAGTGGTGACCATGAGAGATGAGTGAGGATCATCACAGGACCATAAATTTAGAGATAATTGAAAGCAAATTAGATTACATCTTGTCCAACCCCGTCATGTAATACATGAGGAAACTGATGCCCAGAAAGGTTTCATAGCTTGCCTAAAGGTCATGAAAGTAAGTAAGTCATTGAGTTAGGTATCATTTGAGGATATTCCTTTCCTTGGACCTAAGAGGGTGATAATCTAAGAGATCTTCATTCACAGAGTGCAGTTATATATTATTGCATAACATTCTAACCACCTTCCTTTGTATGACTGGAAAAACTCAAAACATCATTGAGGGGAAAGGAGAAATAACTAATTCTGCCTTAATCTGCCACTTGGGAGCAGGCTACTTCTTCTGTGTCTCGAGTAAGTTTGTCCATTTTATCAGGCATTAACTATCTAAACAATATTTGGAAATAAGATGAATCTCAGTTCTTTTTCTACATCAGCTAAAGGAGCTGCCTTGAGTCACTGCCCTACTATCTGGTTCTAAATCAAGACAGAATTCTCAAGTTTGGGGAATAGAGATGGCTTAGAGGATCCATGCTAAATAAGATCCACGAATCCGAAATCTCAGTCTTATGGCAGAGATCCCCAACATGTTGATAGCAATAAATCTTGAAGGCTTAGCTGGTCAATTGGAGTCCAAATGATCTGGGTTCAAATCCATCCTCTGATACTTATTAACTGTGTGAACATGCAAAAATTGCCTAATTTCTCTGTGCTTAACTTTTCTTATGTATCAAATAGACCTAAAAATATCTGAAGGATCTACCTGACACATTTTCTGTGAAACTCAAATAAGAATACACACACATACACACACACACACACACACACACACACACTGAGAACTGTGAAACACTTATAAAATACACTTATTATTATTTAATGTAGACCCATGATCCTATGATTTCATTGGCTTAGGCATCTTCTGGTGAGGAAGTTCCCTCTCTGGTGAGGAAGATAACTCTCATTATCAATGCAGCATCAGCATTTCTGCTCTAGCTGTGTGGTAGCCTCATCAGAGAAAGTTTGGAGAGTTTGCCTTATCAAAATGGTAAAGGGGAGGCCTTCCAAAACAAACAGGAAAGTTCTCCAGGTCAATCCAATGGGGGTGAAACATTACTGGGCAGCAGGAGCTATATGAATGCCTGGGGGTTTGCATGGGATGAAGCGTAAAACATAGTTGTTTCATACATACCTGTGCTTGCAGTGCCTAGTGGGTCAATGATGTTGACTTTCTATGAGACATGATAAGCCTAGGCAAGGCACTAATGAGAATTGTGATGATGTTGCCTCCATTGAATCACATGTCAAAGCCAGTCAATGGTATTTTAGAAAGCTAATATTTTTTCAAAAGAGAGTTGAGCAGAGTTCATTACTAGGCAGGATAGGATATTGCAGAATTTGAAGCCCCAGCCCCTGATGCAGAAGGATAGTACAGTAAAAAATACATTTACATATCACAGAATCTCAGAATTGGAAGGGACCTCAGTGGCCATCTGATTCACCCCATACATGGACAAGAAAATCCTCTAAAATTAACCTGGACCTCATTACCTCATGCCCAAACTGTTACCATAACCTGATGGTTGGTCTGCCTGCCACAAGTCTTTCCCTACTCTAATATGTCCTCCACTTAGCTGCCAAAATCCTCTTCCTATAGTGCTGATTTAAGTAGGTCACACACACACACACCCTGCCCCCAAACATACTCAGTAAGCTACATTGGCTCCCTATCTCCTCCAGGATGAAGTTGAAAATCCTCTGTTTGACTTTCAAAGCCCTTCATAACCTGGCCACCCTCCACTTGCCCCATTTTCTTATACCTTATTCCCCCCTTCCTTACTTTGTGGTACTGTGATAAAGTGACACTGGCTCCTTGCTATATTTCAGACAAGATACTCCATCTCCTGACTTTGGCATTTTCCCTGGTTGTCCTCCATGCCTAGAATGTTCTCCATCCTCATTTTTGCCTCCTGGATTCTCTGGCTTCCTTTAATTTCCAGCTAAAATCTCACCTTCTATAAAGCCTTTCCCATTCTCCTAAATTCTAGTGTCTTCCCTCTCTTATCTCCAATTCATTCTTTCTTTATCCTGTAAATAGTTGTTTGCATGTTGTCTCCCCCATTAGACTGAGCTCCTTGTAAGCCCCAGCTTTTGGAAAATGGCCAGCCATTACAATTGTATTTTGCCTTTCTCTGTATCCCCAGAATTTAGCCCAATAACTAGCACATAATGGCCATTTTTAATAAATGTTTATTGACTGACTGGCTGTTGAATGTAAATATCATGAATCCAAGAGAAATCACATTAAGTAGTTTAATTGGAAAGAGTCCTAGACCTAAAGGAAGAGAAGTGGGTTTGAATTCTGCCACTTGTCTTATCATATATGTATATATATATATATGTGTGTGTGTGTGTAAATATATATATATAAATAAATATATATACACATATATTTATCATATGACCATGGACAAGTCACTTCATGTCTGTAAGCTTCAGTTTCCTCAACTGTAAAATGGGTATATTAATAATAACACTCAAGATGATTAAGCCATATCCTCACTGAACGCCTTAGCATTCATTGGAATTGGAGGTAATTGGCCTTTCATCTCCCAGAGTCTGCGATTCCAGTTTATTAGATTGCACACTGGTCTGGAAAGCTTGATGGGGGAAGAACAAAGAGAAGAAAACCTGGGGTGGGGCCTATGAGTGTGCCTAGAGGAATCAAACCTTAGAAAGAAGTCTAATGTGAGACCTTTGGGATTCTGTGTGGAAGGGAAGACTGTGCCCTGAGTCACAGGCGATGAAGGAAGGGAGTCTACAGTTTGCTAAGGACACACCTACCTAAGGCAGCTTTTTGAATACTAAAACTGGGCCCTCTGGGTTAGCTATAGCTGGAAGCTATCAAGGTAACCAAATCAGGCCATGTTGCAATTGTGAGGTAAGAGTTCCCTCTGAAGGCAGCATATTGAAATGCATGAAGAAGCCAGTCTCCTTTATATTCCCTTCTTCCTTCTTCAACCATTAACTTAGAACAACTAGTACTCCAGTTATTTATTGAACACCCATTTACTGAACATCTCAGCTATGCCTAGTACTGTGCTGGATCCCTTGAGGAGTCCACAAGAGGAGCATAAAATAAGATCCCTGATTTCAGGCAGCTTATAGTTTAGCTGGGCAGACAAATAAATCCAAGCAGGAGACCTTTACAGACTAATCAAGCTGTTGTTGATTTTTCTCTACCCCCATTCCCCAACGTCCTTTGCTGCAAATTCTGCCATTATGCTCATTTTGGCTTCATTCTGTTGGCAAATATACAAAACTAAGGCAGGAATATGGGCCAGGAGAGAAGAGGGCAGTGCCCTTGCCTTCTTTTCTGATATTTTACATTTTCTTCTTGCTCAATATTATTTCCAAGTCAATCAAAGAAGTTTGTAGAGCAAACTGATGCAACAGCCTATTACAATATTGAGCTTATTTTAAGCATAGAGGGCAATAATATGGCCTCTAAAGTGCCCCTTGGGTTTCCTCTTCTTCAGCTATAGGGAGTTTGTTTTAGACAAAAAATTCTAAGTTCAGTCACAATTTCTTGAGCCCCCCAGTTGGGAAAATTCCTAACACAGAGCCAGAGGTTGGGCTCTCTGCCTAGCCTTACATTTACATCTGTCATTAGTAACCCCTGGTCTTCCTGTGGTTGAGGCAAAATTCCATTTACTGGAAATACTTGATTATATTATAGTGCCTGTGGATAGACAGGCATTGGAAGAAGTTACGGAAAGAGCTGACTTTGCCTTGTGACTTCCCCCAGCATTGTCCTCCATTCTGAGATGCTCATAGAGGAATGACTCTCTGTTTTCTCCCATAGCTTAGTCCTACCTTTGTTACCATGCTTGTTCTACCTCTGGAATCTAAATGTTCAGAATCTCTTTTTCCCTAAGGTCTGTGATAGTCTCCTTTTTGTATAATTTGCTTAAGTGATTGACTCATTCTTTCATACAATGTCTTCAATTAATAATTAAAGGAGGTATATACAAGCCCTGTTCCAACTCATTTTTAATTGTTTGGTTAAATCAGAAGTGTCTACACCTGGTTGAGACTCCACAGCCAAAAAGTATGATTCTAACCCCACCCTTACAAGTGGTATTCATTGCCCAGCTTCAACATAGTTCCTAAGTAGGCTTTTTTATTTCTTTTTTTGGCAGTAACCTCAGAAAGAGTTTGGTGGGTTTATGTTCCCAACAACTGAAAAAGAATTTAAAAGGATTTTTCTAACACTAAGTTGTATAGTTTTGGGGGAGTTGGATTGAACAGGTTTAAACTGGATTACACTGGTCAGAACTGGATTGAACAAGTTTGAATATGTTTATACTGGTTCAATCCAGTTCAATCAACCAGTTCCAATTGGCTTACACCAATTCTAACTAGTCAAATTCATCTCAATCCTGTTCATACAGGTTCAAAACAGTTAAACCAGTTTAAACTAATTCAACTGATTTAATCAGTTCAGAGCAGGGACTGAAAGGCAGGCCTTTCTTTGTGTCCCTAGCACTCAGCACAGTCCCTGGCATGGTAAATACTTAACAAATATTTATTGATTGGCTTTACCATTGCATATGAGAGATGAAAGTGTAGAACAGGGGTGGGGAACCTGCAGCCTTGAGGCCACATGTGGCCCTCTAAGTCCTCAAATGCAGCCCTTTGACTGGATCCAAACTTCAAAGAACAAGTCCCCTTAATAAAAGGATTTGTTCTGTAAAATTTGGACTCAATCAAAAGGCTGCACCCATGGACCTAGAAGGCCACATGTGACCTCAAGGCTGCAGGTTCCCCACCTCTGGTCTAGAAAATTCTGAGTGGCTAAAGACCAAAAAATAGTAGCAGAAATATTTGGCATCCATGAGATGGAGATTCCCAGCAAAACAAACCCAATCGGAAGAAATTATTCCCCTAGCAGAGATACAGAGATGGTTTATCTGACTAAGGAGAGATGAGAAGGGAAGCACTGAGAAGCAGGGTGCCTCCATGGTAAGTGACCAGTATCACTGATTGACAATATAATGATCCAAAGCCCCTATTATTATTATTCCCAATTCTACAGTAGTTCCCATGGACATTTATATAGTGGTTGAAGGCTTACAACCTGACAACCTTATTCAGTAGTTACCACTAATGTTCTTATGGGCACTTTGAAGATTAGGAAACTGAGGCTCAGCAAAATGAAGTAACTTTCTAAGATCACACAACTTAGTAAATGGAAGAACCAGTGAGTCAGTCAACAAGCATTTATTAAGTGCCTACTATGCTCCAGGGACTGTGCTAAGTGTCGGGGATACAAATAAAGGCAAAAGATAGTCCTTGCTCTCTCTCAGACCTCATGATCTAAGGGGGGAGACCACATGCAAAAAACTATGTACAAACAAGTTGGTTGGTTATTGTCCTTTGTTCTCAAAGAGGACCAAAATGACATCTCGATGTTGGCATCAAGGTGTCCGACTGTGGCTGATCAGACTAATAGGACCTTAGAAAGCTCTACTACAGGTTGGGCGCAAATAGTCTGTATGAACATTTGGGATGGAGATGTCTCTAAATTTACACATCTTGTGTTTCTTTTGAGCTACTGCAATTCTGCTTTGCTCATAGTTAAGTACAGGATAAACTGGAGAAGATCGGTAGAGGGAAAGCACTAGAATTAAAAGAATTAAGGTATTAAAAGGTCTTGTAGAAGATGGGATTTTAGCTGACTTGTGAAGGAAACTAGGGAAGCCAGGAGGCAGAGATGAAGAGGGAGAGAGATCCAAGCACCAGGGACAGCCAGGGGAAATGCATGGAGTGTCTTGTTCAAGAAATATCATGGAAGCCACTGTCACTAGATTGTAGTGACAAGCCCAAGTCCTCTGACTCCCAAGTTCAGCATCTTTTCCTTGAGGCCTTGATAATTTGTCCCTTTTCCGAAGTTCTTTTGCATTTATAATCAATATGCCCAATGGTTTAGTATTGATTTGTTCCCTAACAATCCCTTGAGAGCAGGCACCTTCTTTGTTACTCAGCACAGTGCTGGTCACTTAGTAAGTACTCCATTCGGACGTATATACTTTTAGTTTGCTTATTATTACAATAATAACAGCTAACATTTTTATAGTATCTTTAGGTTTGTGTAGCACTTTACACACATCTTGTTTAATGCTATAAATGACCTGTGACTTAGGCATTACAGATGTTATTATTTTCACTTTATAGATGAAGAATTTCAGGCTCAAGGAGGTTGTGACTTGTCTATGATGATAAAATTTAATATATTGGAGGAAGACTCATTATAAAACCCAGGTGTTATGTGACTCCAAGCTCAGAGCTCAGCCTCTCTAGCTCTCTCTGCCTGTCTACAAAATGAAAAGGTTGGACTAGCTTATCATTAAGGCCCCTTCCAACCATAAATACTATGCTTTTCACTATCCTATGATTTGTCATCCCCTTGTTACTTTCAAGTTGGGCTGGGCAGCAAATACTGCTCACTGAGTGTCTGTTTGCTGGACACTGGGAATTAGATACTGGGGGTGGTAATCAAGGAGGAGGGTGAAACGTGGAAACAAAAAGGTTCATCTCAATCTGCAGTCAAGCACAAACACAGTAATCAAATGAAATGTCAACCTCAGGCTGATTTTATTGCTCATAGAGGACTTTGCAGTGAGAAGCCCTGCCTTTGATTAGCCTGTACAAACTGGAAAGGGGAAGAAGAAGAAGAAGAAGAAGAAGAAGAAGAAGAAGAAGGAGGAGGAGGAGGAGGAGGAGGAGGAGGAGGAGGAGGAGGAGGAGGAGGAAGAAAGCATTTATATGATAATTTAAGTTTTGCAATGCATTTTATAAATATTTCATTTGGTCTTCACAACATCCAACCTGGGAGGTAGGTGCTATTATTATCCTTATTTTACAGGTGAGGAAACCAAGGCACACAAAGGTTAAGTGACTTGCCCTGGGTCACAGAGATAATGAGTGTATGAAGCAAATTTGAATTCAGGTCTTCCTGACTCCAGGTCCCGTACCACTTACCTGACTGTATAGACAACTGAAAATATTTTTTAGCAAGGGTGAAATGACCTGCCTATGCATCATATGATTAGTGAGAGTAGATGTCTAGAATAGAATCTAGATCTCTTGTGACTGCAAATCCAACCCATGAATGAATCCTAGCTGATAAGCCCCTTGAGAGTAGGGGCTAGTTCATTTTTCTTTTCATACCACCATCCCTTTCACAATGATTGGCATATAGAAGCCACTTAAATGCTTTGTTACTGAATGATTGAGTGATTGATAAACAAGATCTGACTGTTTTGTACACTGCGTTTCATTTTGTAATGATATTAGAAATGTGGTTTACTCAGAGAGTAGCATGAGACCCCACATAGCCTTCCTTCTAGCCTACAGTGGTGCTTGAGACTGTCAAATGATCATTCTTCTTGTTGATATACTGTATCCTTTATTGTTGTTGTTGAGTTGTTTTTCAGTCATGTCCAACTCTTTGTGACCCCATTTGGGGTTTTCTTGGCAGAGACACTGGTTTACCATTTCGTTCTCCAGCACATTTTACAGATGAGGAAACTGAGGCAAACAAGGTTAAGTGACTAGCCCAGGGTCACACAGTTAGTAAGTGTCCCAGGCCAGATATGAACTCAGGAAAATGAGTCTTCCTGACTCCAGGATGGACACTCCATCCACTGTGCCACCTAGCTGCCCCACTGTGTTCTTTAGGCTACTGTTAGTAGAAACACACTGTTATCTGGAAGGGGAGAAAGAGTTGTTAGATCAGCAGTTATACTGAAGAGAAAGAACAGGGTTAGAAGGACAGAGTACAAAATGAGACAAGATCGGGGCTGGGGAGAAGTATCACAGGAAAATTCTAGGGTATGGATTACTACCCTCAAAACACAAACTTACGAAGTGTGTTCAGGTATTACTGTGGAGTTTGTCTGTACTCTTCCCACTAGATTCCCACCAGAAAGGAGGTAGGGTCAGATTCCTCACAGACCAGCCTCTCACTGCCTACTGGGGCAGGTTCAGTGTGGGGCTCTGTACGTACTCTTGTCTTTCTTCCCTGCCCTTCTCCAGCTTCAGGGACATGGGGACTGCCTCAAAAACATCACTGCTCCTATTGATTTCCACATACAGTTACAATGAGGAAATAATTTTCTCCAAGTGCATGTGGAATTCTCTCTGTGTTCTTTGGGAGATTAAAGGTTTTCAAAGTTGTATAAAACTGGCTTGCCCCCAGGCAGTACCTTTGACTGACAAGCCAGTACAGAAGAGATCTAACTTAACAGTCTATGAAAAGCCAAACCTCCTCAGTGCTGCCCCCTTGCCCTCTCAGACTTAAAGACATAACTCAGTGCAAGACAATGAAGAACTAATATTTTATCAAAAGATTAATCAGGCTTACAAAATATCATTTCAACAGTAAGAAGGCAGCATGAATAATAACAAGATAAATCTCTACATGGATGAAGGAGTAGGAGAGGGGATATAGATGCCCCTCAACCATTTCACTTAACAGTTGATGTGGAAAGGTGAAGGGAAGGCAAAGGGAAATCTGTTAACACTCTGGCTGCAAACCTATCTGCTTCAGCCCTTCTACCTGGCCCCCTCTGCTGTTGAGGCTGTCTTCCTCCCTCGTCTGTCTGACACCCCAGTGTCCCTAAACCTTACAGGGCTGTAAGATCTCATACTGTCCCATCTCAACAAGTGGGAATGACCTCTCCAAAGAAGACTACGCAATCAATACCTGGAAGCTTGTGGAAGGGGATACAATAGGATTATAGGAGTTTTAGACTTGGAAGGATATTAGGAATCATTCAATCTAATCATTTAATTTTAGAAATGAGGAAATTGGGACCCATTGACACAGATGTAACACAGATAGTAAATGACTAAGATAAGATTGAAAGCTAGGATGGTTCAGAGATGTGACCTAAACCTAAGTCTTCCTGTCTCTGAGGATTACCACTACACCAAAAGTGTGCAACATGAGGTTCACAGCACTCCCAAGTGTGGCCGGAACCACATTAAGATGAAATTGGAGGGGCAGCTAGTTGGTGCAGTGGGTAGAGCACCTGTCTTGGAGTCAGGAGAACCTGAGTTCAAATCCTGCCTCAGACCCTTGACACCTACTAGCTGTGTGACCCTGGGCAAGTCACTTAACCCTGATTGCCTCACCAAAAAAAAAAGATGTAATAGGGAAATAGCAAAATAAATAAAATACAATAAAAATAGGTGCATTTTAAAACTGTCAATATATAACTACAGTGATCCTTATGTGGGTTTTGTTGTTGTTCAGTCATGAACTCTTCATAACCTTATTTGGGGTTTTCTTGGCAAAGACATCAGAATGGTTTGCCATTTCCTTCTCATTTTACAGATGAGGAAACTGAGGCAAAGAGGGTTAGGTGCCTTGCCCAGAGTCACACAACTAGTAAATGTCAGGGGACAGATTTGAACTCAAGAAGATGAGTCCTCCTGACTCCAGGCCCAGCTCTCTATCCATGGAGCCACCCAGCTGCCCAGCGTAGGTTTAGTGACCCCTGTTTCTCTTTGAGTTTGATGCTCCTGACTATACCATGCTGCTTTTCAACTCTTATCTATATCCTTCCGTAAATCTTCTGCAGAGGATGTACCTGGGACCTTCCTCTAGGTCTTTTCATGTCATGGATTCTGGTGCAGCATTCAGGCTCACTACATGAGAAATGAGTCTTGTTCTGCTCAATTCCAAATGACTGAGCTAGGGACAATTGCCTAGATTTCTATGTTTCTAGATCTGAAATCTCAGTTTATGCTGACAACCAAGAGAATGAGAGAGCTGGAGACCATGCCATAACACCTTGGGAAGATTAGATGAGGAAACTCAAGTTGTTTAGCCTAGAAAAGATTCTGAAGTGTAATAAGGTTGGGGGCACATGTGCAGAATGGAGAGGGTATGAGCATAGATAACTGTCTTCAACTATTTGAAGCCTGCTGTAGGGCTCTTCGAATGCTGTCTGGATAACTACTCATTGGACATATTGTAGAGGAAATTCTTGTTCAGATCAGGATGGACTAGATGACCCATACAGTCCCTTTTAAACTGCTATGATTCTCCAATTTGGTAATAATAACAATAACAATAATAACAATAGCTAACATTTATATAGCACTTACTATGGCACTGCGGTAAGTGCTTTACAATTATTATCTCACTTGATCCTCGCAACAACCCTGGAATGTAGGTGCTATTATTATCATCCCTATTTTACAAATGAGGAAACTGAGATAAACAGATTAAGTGACTCACCCAGAGTCACACAGCTAATAAGTGTATCAGGTTATATTTGAACTCAGGTCTTCCTGATTCCTGGCCCAGCTCTACCTAACTGCCTCGTGATTAAATTAAGAAGCAAATAGTGAGCTCCTCTGCTGGAATGAAAAGGACAGGTGATGGGCTTGATATTTAAGCCTCCTGTTATTTATGAGGACTTCTCAATGGGTGCAGCTTGACATATGTGGATATAAAATGAAATTGACAGATGTGACATTTATCAAGAAAATGGAGCAGGTCTTTAATGAGAATTAGCAAGAAAACTAACTCTCTAATCTATTGTGAACATATTAGGTTCTTCATATTTGGCTTTGAAAATGTGTTATCAAATTATCTGGCAGAAAAAGGAAATATGCCAGGAGTTCTGTAGTAATCCCCTAATTCTTCTCACTGTCTCCAGTCAAACTCTCCCCTGCTTATCCAAACAATCTGAGCAGGATGCCAAATTAAATTTTCCTAAAGCTCAAAAATCTTGCATGACTCCTCTTTGCTGATAGGATGAAATCCTTATCACTGATAGGTAGTAAAGTCAAGACCTTTTATTAAGTACTTAAAATATGCCGGGTACTATGTTAAGTACCTGGGGATTCAAAGAAAGTCAAAAGAAAAGACAATCCCCAACTTCAAGGAACTTATATTCTCCTTGGGGGAAGACCACACATAAAAGAGAGCTGAAATGGGGGATGGGAAAGGGTCAGAAGCTCACTGAAGCTCCAGACACTCACTTCTGACTTTCCGCTAGATACTTCCACTCCTGCAACTCATTTTCAACATATCCAAAACTGAGTCCATAATATTTTCCTACAAATCAACTTTCCATGTTGACTTTCCCATTTCTGTTAAAGGTATGACCATCTGTATATTGACCAGGGTGACACAGCTAGTGTCTGAGGTCAGATTTTGAACTCAAGAAGATGAGTCTTCCTGACTCCAGGCCCAGCACTCTGTGCACTCCATCACTTAGCTGTCCATATATAATAGGGGTTTAATAAACATTCTGATTTAGGTGCCTTTCAGGAAGGACATTGACATGCTGCTGGGTGTCCAGAGAAGGATAACCAGAATGATGATTAAGCTCTTTTGAAGGAACTAAGGATTTTTAGCCTAGAGAAGAGAAGGCTCAGGAAGACCCAAAAGGCTGCCATGTGAAAGACGAATCTGATATGTTATGCTTTACCCAAAAGGGAGAAATTAGAAACAGTAGTCAGAAATTACAGAGGATCTGATTTTGTTTGATATGAGTAAAATCTTAACAATTAAGACTGTCTGAAATCAAATGGGCTACATCAATAGGTAGTGAATTTCCCATCACCTGAGATATTTAAGTACTTGTTGGAAGGCTGTGGAACAGATTCCTATTCTGTACTGGTTGGACTAGATAACTTCTTGGGTCCCTTGCTTCCCTGAGATTCTGTTATTTTATTATTAAAAGGTTAATTCTGTTGAGTGAGGAATGAGAGGTAAAAAAGGAGATTGATTAGTTAAGGTCTGGGCCCTGATGGAGGACCTATAGGGAAAAGAACTAAAGATAAACTTCAACCACTTTACAATTTTGCCTAAGGCTTTTCAGAAAGTGGACCTATGGATTAAGTGCTATGTCTGCTATAGCCTGTATTCTACTGACCTCTGCTGGATGTGATAGGCTACTACCACACTCATAGGTAGTATACCCACTAGTTTCTTAGAATCCTGAGATTACAGCGTTCCTTTTCAATTCCTTTCAACTGAACAAACATTTTCCAAGCATCTATTATGCATTAAGAGCAAGGTACTGTGCTAAGCACTGGAAAAGCAAGGAAATGCTCCTCTCAGAGATCTTACAATCTAATAAAGGGGAAATGACACGTGCATAAATAATGTGGCATGGTAGAAAGATCTCTGGCTCTGGATTCAGAGAACCTGGGTTCAAACTCCTTCGTAGCCTGGGGTAAGTCACTTAAACTACCTTTGCAGCCTGGGGTAAGTCACTTAAACTCTTTGGTTCTCAGTTTCCATAAAATAGGGGACTGAACAACCAGGGGTATGTAAACTCTAATATATAATATAAATAATATAATACATAATGTAATGTTGTATATGATATAATACATTGAAATAGTTATCTATATATGGTTATTTAAATATAATTATATTGAAATACTATATATACATACGATTTAATTATATCATACATCTATATGTACATCAATAACTATATTTCAATATAATCATATAAAGATATGTATATATATCGATAACTGTATTTCAATATAATTGGTCTCCTTCATAATTCTGTGTATTTTATTTTATGCATTTAGAAACACTCTTCTGAGAAGGGGGTCCAAAGGCTTCACCAGACTGCCAGAGGTGTCCAGGACACTTTTGGATTCAGTGATCTCTAAGGTCTTTTCCAGCTCTAAACTGATCTTAAGAAATTTGATACAAGGCAGAGTGGAATAAAGAAAAAGTCGAGTTTCAAGCAAAATATTATGAGAAATTTCAGGGAAGAGAGAGAGGTTGCTTGATATTTTAAGGAAAATGTGGCACTTGAAAGAAGGACTTCCTGGGCAGAATGGGGTGTGTGGTGTGGGGAGAGAAGGTGGGAGGTGAGAATTCCTATTCCTTGCATGCATGGGTAATAAGTAAAGGCAAAAGGATGAGCAGGGTTTCGTTCTGGTTCTATATGGGGAATAATATAAACACATGAAGGTTTGTTCATTGTTTGTCCACACATAAGCAAAGGCAAAGAGATGGCAGAGGAGAGAGAAGGAGCAAGTTATGGAGAATAGGGAATCCCCTTCTGATATTTGGCACTAGCAGAGTTTCTCAGAGTGAGTGATATCACCCCCGGGGGTGGGGGGTAGGATGGGGTTCTGGAATGATCAGGGGAAGGGGAGCCGTAATAGCCTCAGGTGCGACAAAAATAAGGGGATGGTGGAAGCAAAAGGAAAGGAGAGAAGAGAAGAAAGTTTTGAAAAGCCATTCGTACATGTTTCATCTGTTGTATAACAGAGTCATAATGATTATATTATTTTCCAAATAAACATACAAAATGTAAATTATAACCCATCAGTGGTCAGGTCCACGGACAAATCTTAACAAGCAAGTGTTGGCAGGAGAGTGTGTCATGCTGTCTGGAAGTCCTGCAGTAATATGCACACGTGATGACTTGTTTACAATATGATACTATATGGTTATATGATACAATATTGCATCATCAAAATTTCAATGCAGGAAAAACTCCACAAGTTTACAATAAATTATTACATTTAAGATGTGTCATTTAAAAAAAAATTTTAAATGACGCAAATTAAAAAACAAAACAAAACAACCCTTAAAGGGTTGAAGCAAGTAGATGTCCAGGGGAGAGCTGAGTAATTCTTTTTAAAAGGGGGTGATAGGCCAAATAAGTTTGGGAACCACTGCTCTAGAGCTCTGAAGAACTTGAAAAAAATAGATTTATTTACAAATATAGACCTAGATGTAGAGCTGGAAACAGAGATTTAAACAGATATGATTAACAAAGCCTACTGATTGGCAAAAAGTATTTGAAACATGACTGATAAAGGGGCAGATTGGAAAGGAATGTGGAGGGACTTGAATGCTAGAATAAAGATTTTGAACTTGATTTGATCAACAATAGGGAGTCACAGAGGGCTTATGAGTCAAGGAGTGACGGGATCATAGCTGTGAATTACTATAATGATTCCGGTAATGTGGAAAAAGATGGACTGGAGAAAGGAGAGGTTTAAGGAAGGAGTTGAGATCCTGCCTCAGTTTCTCACAGTTAGGAGGCTATTATAATAGTGTCTACAAAGATTCTAGCTGAGGCTGAATAGCATGAATTTATAGAGGACCTCGACTGTGCTGGTTTTGTCACTTCCTCAGGCACAGGAGCAAAGAAGGCAGATAGTAGTGTGTGTGTGTGCGTGTGTGTGTGTGTGTGTAGAGGGGGGAACCAAGTGGGAGCCACATCTGCCCTCTCCCTGAGCAACTGCCCAAGTGGGACCATATAGAAATGGAAGTATTAGTAAGCAAAAGCATTGAGAAATAAAGGAATAATCATGATAATCTCTCACATATGTAACATTTATAGAAAGGAAGTCTTTGGAGTCAGTAAGAGATAGGTTCAAATCCTACATCTGACACGTGATAGCTGTGTGACATTGTGCAAGTATTTAATGTCTCTCAGTCCCCACCTGTAGAGTGAGAATAGTAAACCTGGTAGTGTCAACTTCACAGGGTTATGAGGACCCTCAAATGAGACAACACCAAAAATGTCCCAAAAGTCTTAGTAAGACATGATGCTTTAATAGCTTGAAACTGCACTAAGACTTTTGGGATTCCCCGTACTTGTAAAAAGGCTGGCGCACATTAAAGTGGTTTTTTTAAAAATAAGTAACATCATAAATTCCCATTATTTTCCTTTGCAAGTATAGGTATTGGCAGGCAAGCATTGGACAGAGTTGAATAATGGCTAGAAGGAATGTTTATCTCTATATGAATATAAATTGACATGTAGTCATCCAGTCCTCTCATCCAAATGTATTCACAAAACTCCCATTTGCTTTTTCAAAGGATAGCAAAAGAGAAGCCCAGTATTCCTTAAGATTTCAGTTGAAAATCAAATTGAACTACTTTTAGCCACTCTGATGAATGTAAGCATTGCATATGTGTCACAGAGTCTTATCTGCCTGGTGTCCACCAGGTGGCACAGTGGATAGATCACTGGGCCTGAAGCCAAGAAGATCTACATTCAAATCCAGCATCAAATGCTTAACTCTGGGCAAGACTCTTAAACCTTTTTCTGTCTCAATTTCCTCAGCTATCAAAAAGGAGTAATAGAACCTATTAAATGAGAGTATTTGTAAAGCGCTTATCACTGTGCTTGGCACATGGTGCTTAATGAATAGTTGCTTCCTTCCTTACTTAGTCTTACTATTAAGAAGGCAGGTTTCTTTCCACCAAATGAACATCAGAAAATCACCCTGGAACTTTCAGAGGCATTCAAATTCTCAGGACCCAACTTACCAAGAATTTTGTCTTAAATGTAGCAAAAATTTCTGTTTCATGGGTTTCTGTAGCCAGAGATGTAATTGTCTACTGGCCAGTTACTGGGGGTGAGCCCTATTACCAGTGATGGCGTCATGCAAAGGTGGAGTTAGAGAGAGGGAAAGAGGAGAAAAGCGTGTGGACATGAGTATTTCCTATGGTAAATTTTACGTCAAAGGAGCCTTTTCTAGTGCTGGGAAGAAGGTCTTCTGGCATTGTCATATCTTCATATTTGTAAAGAGCGTCACACCAATGCCAGGCACTCCTCCCGACCCTATCATCAATAAATTTCTATTTTTTCCTTCTCCCTCCTTGAATCAGAGTTGACTTTTCTGAACTGCCATCTTTTTTCTTCTTTCTCCTGTTTATCCTCTTGATTATATAATGAAGCATGCTATTTCTAAAGGACCTTATATCCCAAGAAGGTTAATTGGACAGATCCAAGGACAGATCTCTGGGACTCTCTTTTTAGAGACGTTTTCATGTTTTATCTCTATTAACAACATTTATTAATGACTATTCTTAGCAGCTAGGTGGTGCAGTGGATAGAGTGCTGGGCCTGGAGCTGGGAAGATTTGAGTTCAAATCTAGCCTTAGACACTTACTAGCTGTATGACCCGGGGCAAGTCATTTAACCCTGTTTGCCTCAGTTTCCTCATCTGTAAAATGAGCTGGAGAAGGAAATGGCAAACCACTCCGGTATCTCTGCCAAGAAAACCCCAAATGAGATCATGAAGAATCAGACATTACTGAAACAGCTGGATAACAATGAACTCTTGGAGATTAGTCATTTAACCAGTTTTGAAACTACCTAATTGTATCAGTCAACTATATCTATCAGTCAATAATCATTTATTATCTATCAGTCAATAATCATTTATTAAGTGCCAGGCACTGCTAAATGGTGATACAAAGAAAAGCAAAACACAGTTCCTGTACTTCCTTCTCTCTAATGGGGGAGACAACATGCAAACAAACATGTAAAAGCATGCTACATACAGAATAAATGGGAAATAATCAAAAGAGGGCAGGTGCTATAATTAAGAGGGATTAGGAAGGGCTTCCTAGAGAAGGTGGGGTGTTAGCTGAGACTTGAAGGAAGCCAGAAGTAGCAAGAGCATTCCAGGCATTGGTGACAGCCCTTGAAAATTCCGAGTCAGGAGATGGAGTATCTTGTTTGAGGAACAGTAAGAAGGTCAGTGTCACCGGATCAAAGAGTATAGGGGAGTGAGGAGGGTAGAAAAAGACTGGAAAGGTAGAGGGAGCCAGTAATTGGATTGTGAAGGGCTTTGAACACCAAACAGAAGGTTTTGGGAAAAGTGATAGGAAGCCACTGAAGTTTAGTGAGTAGGGGAGTGACATAGTCAAACCTGTGCTTTAGGAAAATTATTTTTGTGGCTGAATGAAGGATGGATTGGAGGAGAGGGAGAGGCTATTGCAATAATCCAGTCAGTCATGAGGCGATAAGAGCTGGCATCAGAATAATGTCAGAGGAGAGAAGAGGACATATTTGAGAGACATTGCAAAGGACATATCGGAAAGGTGAAATACACAGGCCTTGGCAACAGATTAGATATAGAGAGACTGGAAGTTGGCTGAAAGGTTAAAGTAGGATAGGCAGATTTGAGAGTCCTCAACGTAGAGATGATAACTGAATCCATGGGAGCTGAAGAGATCACTAAATGGTCACTATACTCACTAAATGGGTATAGAGGGAAAAGAGAAGAGGGTCTAAAACAAAGTACTATGGGTCACCCACAGTTAGCAGGCGTGATCTGGATGAAGACCCATCAAAGGAAATTAATAAGGAGTAGTGGTCAGATAGATGGGAGATAGCCAGATTCAAACTTAGGAAGATGTGTCTTCCTGCTTCAGGCCCCGCTCTCTATCCACTATGCCACCTAGCTGCCCTAATTAAGTACTTACTATGTGCCAGATCAGGGGTGGGGAACCTGTGGCCTCCAGGCCACATGTGGCCCCCTAGATCCTCAAGTGCGGCCCTTTGACTGAATCCAGACTTCACAGAACTAATCCCCTTCATAAAAGGATTTGTTCTGTAAAACTTGGACTCAGTCAAAACCTAGAAGGCCACATGTGACCTTGAGGTCACAGGTTCCCCACCCCTGTGCCAGATACTGTACTAGGCACTGAGGATACAAAGAAAAAGAAAAGGCAATCTCTTCCCTCCCTCGAGGAGCTTACATTCTAATGTGGTAAGATGATGTGTATAGAAATAGGTTCATACAAGATACCCCCAGAATATTTGGAAGGTAACCTTAGTGTGAAAGGTATTAGCAGCTGGGGCACCATAAAAGGCTTCCTGTAGAAGGGGGCATTTGAGCTGAGACTTAAAGGCAGCCAAGGATTCTACTGGAGATGAAAAGAGAGACTATTTCAAGTATGGGGGGCCCCTAGTGCAAAAGTCTGGAAATGAGAGATGGGGCCTTGTGGGGGAGGGGTAGCAAGTAGGCCAATGAGGATGGATGGTAGTGCGTATATAGTAAGGACCCCTCCATTTTGTGTCTGTGCTCCCAGATTAGAGTAGTGCCTGAAACAAAACAAGTGATAAATGTTTATTCATTCACACACATTCCCATGTGTGAAAGGGAGTAAAGTATGAAAAGGCCGAAAAGGTAAAAAAAAAAAAAAGTTAAGAAGGGCTTTAAATGTCAAAGAAAAATGTTTATATTTGATCCTGGAAGTAATAGGGAGCCGTAGAGGTAACTGAGGAAGGGAACACAATCACTGGCTGCAGGAAACTTTTCATGCTGTCCCATGACTCTGGAGTCATAGGTTCTGGCTTCAAATCCTCCCTCTGTTTTACTTCCTTGGACCAGTCACAACCTTCATGGGCCTCAGTTTCCTCATCTGTAAAATGGTGGTAGGGCAGGATTGGGGATGGCGGTAGGTTACTAGATGGCCTGTGAGGTTCTGATCAGCTCCCGATTTATGATCCTATATACTTTGCAAACTACAAAGCCCTGTGCAAATGTCAGTTATTATACCTTCTAACACAGCAGGATTTGATGACTAATCCAAATTCGCCCAACCCTTAGTCTGTGTCTTCCCAAATAAAACAATGTTTTCAATGGCCTCCGAAAGCAACTCCTCCCTTCTCTCTACCAGGGACCAATTCTTTTGATCATTTTGTTGGGCTTTCTCTGAAACTTCTCCAACTCAATGGACTGTGCCTTTGTTAGGTAATCCAGTAATCCAGGTGTGGCCACATCATGGTTTTGTAAAATATACTAGCTTTTGTTTGGTTTCTAATACTCTTCCTGACCCATATCTAATATTTCATTGGCTAGTTGGAGTACAGTAGCTACTAGGCCAAGGCCTTTAATGTGAACCAATTAATGCATGCCTTTAATTAATCATACCAGACTGGTGATCCCCAGCCCTCTGGCACAGGCCTTTGCCCAAATCCCAGATTCCATCCTTGAATTCTTTCTAAAGTCTAGGGTAAATGCCATTTGTCCTGCTAGTTTGTCTCTATTGTCTCTGTCTGGTTTGTTAATTAGGCCAAATTAATCAATGAGTATACAATCTAGCACCCAAAAACACATCCATAAAGGAGAACTATAGGGTGTAGTGGGCAGCTAGTTGGTGCAGTGGATAGAACAGTAGGCCTGGAATCAAGAAGACCTCAGTTCAAATCCGGCTTCAGACACTAGCTGTGTGACCCTGGGCAAGCCACTTAACCCTGTTTGCCTCAGTTTCCTCATCTGTAAAATGATCTGGAGAAGGAAATGGCCAACCACTCCAGTAGCTATGCTATGAAAACCCCAAGTGGGGTCATGAAGAGACTGAAATGACTGAACAACAACAACATAGGGTGTAGCACATTCATTGCACAAATTCTTCTCTAGTTTCCTTTCTGATCCCAGGTCAGGCCAGTTACTGAAAGTCCATCTTTGGGTTTCTGGCCTCAGAATCTAGATCTAGATTCCAGTCCTACCTTTGACCCATACTGACTTGATGACCTGGGAAAGTTTCAATGTTCAAGGCAATTCTTTTTTACTATAAGCTGTAGATCATTTACCAATCTACATTGGTAGATTTTCCCCTATTAATGAAATCACAGATCTGGTCAAAAAAGAGGAGGGGGGAGGGGCAGGCAGGGAAAGGAAGGTACATTGTCCCACTGGTAAGCATTTAGTCAAGAGAGAGATTCTCAGACCTGGAAAACAATTGGGTGAATCTTTGTTCTGGTGGAATTTTTTTTTGTTTGTTTGTTTGGTTTTTTTTTAGGCAATTGGGGTTAAGTGACTTGCCCAGGTTCACACAGCTAATAAGTGTCAAGTGTTTGGTCTGAGGCCGGATTTGAACTCCGGTCCTCCTGACTCCAGGGCTGGTGCTCTATCCACTGCGCCACCTAGCTGCCCCTGTGTCTGGTGGAATTTGTAAATTATTTCTGATACTCAAGCAGAGATTAGAGAGGGAGCTGAGGAAAAATTTGTGCAATGAGTGTAACCCAGGCTACTAATCAGAAATGCAACAATTATCCAACATCTGTCTGTGGAAAAACATGGCGGCTGTGGAGTCAGAGGCCTGGGTTTGTAGCCCAGCTCCACTGCCTGTGTGACCTTTGGAAAGACACTTAACTTTTTCTAAGTCTTCTTTTCTATAAAACGCCTTCTAACGTCTATTAGTCTATAAGACAAGAAGACTGAAACAAAATATTACTTTTTTAAATAGATTTTTCTTAATATCACTTGCCTTACATCGTCTAGATTTCCCCCTACATCCCTTTTTCTGCCCTCTCTGAGAGTCATCATTATGACAAACAAACGTAAAACATAAAGATTAGGAAAAGAAATCAGCAAAATCAACCAATAAAACAACAACAACAACAACAAAATGATGTTATATACAATATTCTACATCTGTGAATCCCCCTATCTCTGTAAAGGATCTCTTATATCTCTTTTTAGGGGCCAAGCTTGTTCTTTATAATTTCACAGTTCTCATTTACCGATTGTTTCCATGTGGTTGCTTCTTTCCATTTACATGGTGGTAGTCATTGCGTATATTGTTTTGCTATCATTGCCTACTTCACTCTGCAACAGTTTGTGTAAATTGTCCCATGTTTCTCTGTATACATTATGTTCATTATTTCTTACAGCACAGCAATATTCTATTACGTTCATTTACCACAATTTGCTTAGCTATTCCCCGATCGATGGGTATCTACTTTGTTTTGAGTTCTTTCCTAACACAACAAATGCTGCTAAAAATATCTTGGTCTACATGGAATCTGTCTTTTTGTCAATTACTTCCTTGGAGTATTTGCCTAACCATGGAATGTCTGGGTCAAAGGGTATGACATTTTAGTCATTCTGTCTGCATAATTCCAAATGCTTTCCAAAATGGTTGTAGTAATTCACAGCTCCCCCAACAAGGCATTAGTGTGCCTTACATTCCGTAAGCCCTTCAACATTGACTATCCCTATTTTTGTGGTCCTTGCTAATTTGCTGGGTATGAGGTAAAATTTCAAGACTGTTTTGATTAGTATTTTTCTTACTAATGATTTGGAGCATTCTTTCGCATGGTTGTTAGTGAACTAGATCATTTCTAAGGAACATTCTAGCTCTAATTCTTTCATCCTATCATTCTACTTAAAATCTTCAATGGCACCCTAGTACTCACAAGATAAAATTTAAACTTTAGTCTGGCATTCAAAACTTTCTACAATCTAATCCTTTCCTACATCTCCCATCTTATTTCCCACTCCTTCCCTACATAAACCTTCTGCTCCAGTTAAGTTTGAAATCCCATCTCCTCCATGAAGCTTTTCTTGGTTGCTCTAGCCCTTAATAATCATTGACTAACAGAAACACAGTATTTATCCTCTGAACCCCTTCTGTATTACTTATTGGTATATACTATTCATTTGTCAATAATGGTACAATTAAGGTTAATTGGGTACTTATGGGAGGTAGTCTGACAGAGCCAAGAGAAAGCTAGACTTGGAGTCAGGAAGACCAGGCAAGTCATTTACCCTCCCTCAGTTTACTCATTTGTAAAATGAAAATAATAATATACCTACCTCACAGAGTTGTTGTGAGAATCAAATGAGATAATACATACAAACTCCTTTACAACCTTAAAGCATCATATAAATGTTACCTATTATTATTATCACTTAAAGTATGCTACTTGGTATTTTGGGAAAAAAAATGTGTTCCTTCTTAACTAGATTGTGACTCTTTGGGAACAGGAATCATGTCTTATGTCTTAGCACTTATAACCCCTACATATTGCAGGTGTTCAATAAATGTTGTCGAAATTGATGGGATATAATTTTAATAATGATTATATTCACATACACAGATTTTTTTTTTTATATAGAGCTTGAAAGGATAGGGCTGTTAGGTAACAAATATTCAGCTTTTTGTAAATATTCTTCCACTTCACTTAAATTGTTAAATTTATTGGTATGTAATTAAGCAAAATAGCTCCTTATAATTGCTTTAATTTTATCTTCATTGGTGGTAGATTCAATTTTTTCATTTTTAATAATAGTGACTTGGGTTTTTTCTCTCTCTTTTTAAATCATATTAACCAATGGTTTATCTAGTGTGTTGGTTTTTTTTTCATAAAACCTATTCCTTGCTTTATTTATTAATTCAATAGTTTTCTTACACTTAATTTTATTAATCTCACCTTTAATTTTTCATTAACAAGTATGAAAAATTTCTCGTCACAAATTGTGTTGCTCCAGTGTGGATTTCTGAGTATCCTTTTTTTTTTACTTCTTAAGATACTTAAAGTTAAGGCTTCTAGTTTATCAAATTCTGGGGCAAGGCAAGAACAAGGACCAAACTTTGTCTAATAGAAAAAAGCCTGATATTCTCATCCCAGCTCCTACTTACTACTTATGTGACCTTACACATCACTCTTCTTAGTAAAATGAGTTTTGACAATGTGATTGTTAAGGTCCTGTCCAATTCTAAATCTTCTATATTCTATGAAAATAGTGAAAACATCAGGGGATTGAGCTTTAAGAACTCCAGGATAATGTTATTTGCATGGTGGCAAAATCTATTTTACAACTATAAGTTCAGAAACAGAAAAAGAAGTAGATTCATGACTAGGATATAATATTTGTAAAGTGCTTACTTAGCACGGTGCCCGGCACATAGATGGCATTATATTAATGTTAGCTATCATCATTATTATTACTATTATGAAACAGAGAGTAAGACCCACAAGCAGCCTTCTCCACCCAGCCAGAAAAGACCAGATGGGAGCATATGAAATGAGAAAACCAAGTGCCTCCAAAGGCTAGAAAGGAAGGCAGCACATTGGGAATGCCCCTGAATTACATGGCAGTGAGAACCGTAGGCAGCCCCTTTCTCCTTCTTGTGCCCCTGGACAATGTGTGAATTCTCTTTGTGAACTGCCCTACAACAAAGTCTTTGTTCTAGCTTTAACTCAAATTCCTAATTTCCAAGCTCCTACAACCCTAGGGATCAACTCAGGGATGATAAGATAAGATTTAACATGCCCGGGGATCCTAAAGTCTTAGACTGGATTGTAAAGACCTTAGAGGTCATCTAGTCCAACTCCTTCATTTTATAGATGAAAGGATTCAGGCCTAGGGAGTGAAATAACTTGCCTACAATGATAGTAAATAGCCAAATGCAGTATGAGCTCTTATGTGTTTTTTGGATTGCATTAAATAAAACCTGTCCTATATCTAATGCCTTGTTATCCTAAATGCTTGCTGGGAAACTGAGGCCCTTTTGGAGTAAAACAGCTAGATATCAATGTTCCTGGGGTTTTTCTTGAGCTAGACAGATTTTGTAACCTCTTACAACCCCTTAAAAACAAATTAATGTACCTGGGTCCATCATGTCAATGACCAGAGAGCAACTGCAACATGCTACATATGAAAAGCAGTCAGATCCAGCATAGGTTGGGAAGACAAAAAGAACATAAGCCCACCGTGCTCTCTGAGTACCTCCTCATGATTAGTGCTCTCCCTGCACCCTCCTCCAACAACCTTTAGCAATGGATGACATTGCTTACGTTGAATTGGCTTCATAATAGCCTTGCAAGATAGTAATCACCTCTCTACCCCTTAACTGGAAGGATGGGTCAAGCAAAGTATCTGGAGGAAAAGGAAATTGGCTTAATACAACCCATAGGTCTCAATTTTTTTCCTTCCCAGGTGGTGATAGAAAAGGAAGAAGAGTCCTAGGACAGAGTATCTAGAAGGCATTTTGTTCTGTATCTTTCAAGATTGGACTTTTCAGGGAAAGGAGAAGAGAGAGAGACATCAATATGGAGCAATGCCCACCAGGTCCCCAAAGCAGGAGCCTCCTTTTCTCCCACTATTCTTCACTTTCTGCTTCCTCTTCACTGCCATCACTTAGAGGAAATTCCCTTTGAGACTTCTGCATTCCATGGATCTTAGTCTCCATTGGGCATTCCTGGTTCAAAATTGCCTATAGAAAGAGACAGAAAGAGAAAATCCTATCACTTTGTCTATAGACCTTAGTTCTCAACCACCCTCCAACTATCCCCAAAGTCTCGGCAAAGTGAATTTTCACATCAAAGTCTGAAAGGGCCCAAGATCTTCCTTTTTAGGCTTCCTGCATCCATTCAAACTCAACTAAATTCATGATTCACAGTCAGCCTTCAAATGTCACTGAGTAATACTTCTATGTTCTGTGAACCCACAGGGAGAGGTAGAAAAGGAAAGAGGAAATAAGATAAACCTTGAAGAAGTAAGGCAGAAACCTTCAACAGAAAGGTGAATTATTATTGCCATAGTAATTGTTATTGTGGATGTGTGATTTCATCAGTGTGAGTTCCCAATGTGGAAACTTCATATACCACTGTATCTCAGCCACTTCTAGGTAACTTACTGTCATGAGTAGCCCAGGGAACTCAAAAATTAAATGACTTCTCCATGTATCACACTCAACTAGCATGTGCCATAGACAGGGCTTGATCCCAGAACTTCTTCACTACAAGATCAATCCTCTACCTACTAACCTATGATGCCTCTCCTCACAATTACCATGAAAAAGGGTGGAAAAGCTCATGAGAGAAGAGAGAAAGGATAGAAAAGGAGGAAGGCAGAGAAATATGAGGGAAAGGGAAGAAGGAAAAGAGAAAAGAGGGGCCCTTTCAGCATGGTTAGAATCAGTCCCTTACAATCTTCTCTTCCTTGGCTGGGGGGCTTCGAAGGTAGTAGCAGAGTGGAGCATAGGCAATGTTGATGACTCCGATGATGACCATAAGCCAGGGAAAACCAATAGCATGGACAATAGCACCCCCAGTAGATGGCCCTGCAAGGGTTAAATCAAGCATTTATCATAGATCCACCAGACAGACCAGAAAGAGGGTGGGTACTGTGCTGTTGGAAAGTAGGAAGGATACAGAAAGGAGATGGTCACATAAGTCAAAGGTCCCAGGACCGAGGGTCAGCCATGAGAAACAAAGAGTGTTTTGGATATTCCACCTCGATTTAAAACTGAGTGACTAATCAAAGTGGGAACGAGGAGATGGAATGGGACAAGAGCTTATGGGGAAGCAGGTCTAGACTGTTGTCTCTCCAGGGGCCATACCAATAGCAAATCCCATGCAGAAAGCCACATCAGCGATGGCATAGACACTCCCATACACAGATGTGTGGCGAAGGTCCACCAGGTGTGCCATGATGGGCATCATGGAAGAGTCAACCATGCCTGTGGCCAAAGCAAACAGCACAATTAGTCACTATCATTCCTCCTGGCCTGCTGGACTCTGTCCTACCCAGCCTTCTTCCTTCTGCATTTTGCATATATGCTTTTCCGCTTCCTTCTTTCCTTGGGTTCTCTCTTTTTCATTTTATCTCTACTCCATCCACTTTCCAATTCAATTCTTTCTTTCTTCCTCTCCTCTACCTTCCCTCCCCCAGGTAGGAATTACAAAGCCTTTCCCAAACAGCAATTCCTCACCACTGCTTTTACCTCATTTCTTCTTTCTCCCTCATTCACTCCCCATACCCAGCCTAGACCAGAGGAAGGATCAGGGAAGCCAGCTGACCCAGAACTCAATATCAAGGTGAGTTCTCAGGCCCAGGAAAGCTGAAATAGGGAGGAGAGGGAAGGGAGACAGGATGGAGGAAGAATTGCATGCTTGGCTTCCTTCTTTGAAGAAAGTTCTTACCAATAGCAAAGCCTAGTCCCCCATTGGGGCCAATGAGACCAAAAATATTCTGAGCAAGAGGAACCTTTGAGGAAAAACAAAAGCAGAGAGTATTCAAGGTGTGACACCCTATGAATGTTATCCAAAGGTCTCTGATGGTTGTATAAAGGGAGTAGGCAGCTCTGTACCACAGATTCTTCCCACATCTAAACCTTCACATTCTTGTTCTCCATTGTTATTGTTATCATCAAAAAGTTTTCACGAAGTTCCTAACTGAATATGTATGTGTGTATGTGTATGTGTGTTTGTGTGTGTGTGTATGTGTGTGTGTGTGTATAAAGGGAGTAGGTAAGTCTTCAACAAACACTGAACTGAAAGAACTATACTACAGCTGGGGCTGACAGTCTATGTCAACTCATACTAAAAATGGGATAAAAAATTATTTCATGGTACAGTCAAAGTGACCCTGGGAAAAATGGTTAGATAAGTGCAGTTCAACTTTGATGTACCACCTCTATGGCCTATAACAGGGATTCTTAACCTGGGGTCAATGGATAGATTTTTTTTGAGGGGGGTGGTCAGTGAACTTGTATTGTAAAAAAAATTTACAATTTTATAATTGACTTCTTTAGTAATCCTGTGTGTTTTATTTTATGTATTTAAAAATATTATTATGAAAAGAGGTCCATAGATTGCACTACATTGCCAAAAGTCACCATGACATAAAAAAATTTAGAACCTTTAACAACACACATACACACACACACACTCACACACACACACACACACACACACTCACAAACTTCTCAGGGCTAGTTCCCTCTCTTCCCCCAAACTTAGTCTTTGTCCCATTCTTTTGAAAGTATACTAATCTCCAATGACATATTAACTGATAAGTAAAGTATTAACAACTGATAACTTGTTATCAGGTATATTTACATTTTAAAAGGAGATTCTTTTAAAGAGAACAATCATTTTCCTATTTCTCTGATTTATTTGGAATGTTGTCACAATGGATTACTTCTGTGTGGAAGGGACCTTTCCATTTCAGCTATTGTCACAGTTCTAGTCTTGGGAAGGACTGAATAAAGGATATCTTGGTATGAATTCTCTGAAACATCATTAACCCATAGGTCCCAGGCTATACTACACTGATTCTCAGTCATTCTGGCTTTTTCTTCCTTCACTAAGGTACCCTTTCTTATCTTCTCTCCCCTCCCACCTTCAAGTCTCATGTTGAATAGTGACAGGAATTATAATTTGTGGTTACCCAAACCAGTTTCAACCTGTGTCATCACCTCTTGCCCAGATCTTGAGCCCCTGAATAAGGCCTTTGTTTCAGTGAAGGTTTTTCCACCAGGGAATAGAAGATGGACATTTGTTGTCCTGCCTTGTTTCTCAAAAGAATTGGCTTTGAAGCTGGGTCCCTAGGGGCTGGTCTAACCCAAAGATACCTAGATATACTCACACAGAGCAGGCTGGTACCTACTACCAACATTCCAATCAAAGAACAAAGCCATCTATAAAAAGGAAGCAAGCAACCACTTTAGGGAGACATCATTTACCTCCAGCCCCAACCCTAACCCCATCACTACCAAAGATGGCCAGTTAGTACACTATCTGAGTACCATTTCCAGAAACTACTTCCTATTTAAACAAAGCAACATCTCTAGACCTGACTAGATGTAGACATTGCTTCACCTCGTGGGAAGACACTCTTTTCTCTTTTTCTTTCTAGAGGAGATGTGGTGGATATCTGAACTATGAGAATCGCTCTTGAGTCTTTGCTCAGGCCATTTGCCCTACTTGAAATGCCCTCTCTCTCCCTTCATTGATCTAAGTCCTAATCATTCTTCAAGGCCCAGCACAAAACCTCAATAAGTCCTTCCCAGATCACCTTAACCTATGATGTACTTTTCCTTCTTGATGCCCAGTAAACTGACTACACTACTCCTTTTGGCATTTGCTGGTCATGTACTGCTTGTGTTCTTAGTGATCTTTTTTTATGAGTATGTCCTTCCCAACCCCACTCCCAGCTAAATCATAAGAGCCTAAAGAATAAAGATTGTGTCTTATATTTCCTATGTGCCCCTCTTAGGTCTTAGCACAGTGCCATGAACCTGGTAGATGCTCAATAAGTACATCGATGGACAAATTCTCCATCCTTATGTGGACTTCCCTTCAATAACATCCAAGGTGGCTTTGATAGTCTAAGACGGAAAATCATGTTGTTTAGAAGAAACTCCAAAATTTCTCAGATAAAAAAGACCCTCAGAGGCCATTAATATCTGAACAAGAACCCCCTATAATATATCCCAGACAAGTGGCCATCCACCCTTTGTTTGAAGATGTCAAGTGATGGAGACCCCAGTACCTCATGAGGGAGCTCACTTCACTTTTCAGGTAGTTAAGAAGTTAAGAAGGCAGCTATGTGGTGAAGTGAATAGAGTGCCAGGCCTTAAGTCAAGAAGACTCATCTTCCTGAGTTCAAATTTGGCCTCAGATACTTACTAGCTAGCTGTGTGACCCTGGGCAAGTCACTTAACCCTATTTGCCTCAGTTTCCTCATTTGTAAAATGGGCTGTAGAAGGAAATGGCAAACCACTCCAATATCTTTGCCAAGAAAACCCCAAATGGGGTCACAAAGAATTGGACATGACTGAAATCACTGAACAGCAACAACAAAGTTGTTTCTTTTGGTTCTAACTTTGTGTGATTCCATGATCTCCTTAACAGATGCTACAACCACTATCTTGCCTTTCTACACCCTCTCCAACTTACAGATTACTTACCGACCCATCTTGTTGGCCAATACCCCAAAGAGGTTGGTGCCAATAAGATAGGACACACTGGCAGGCAGGAAGGCTAGACCTAGAGAGAGAAAAACACTTCTTTGGGCTTTCTCATTTTTGCTCCTGTCGGAACTTCTCCCTTTGAAGGAATCGTGCCCCTGTCCTATACTTTACTCCCTAGGATAGTCAGAGAAAACCTTTTCTCTATTTTACAAACCCCCCATTCACTCTGGGCCTCATACAACAAAGGGAATCCCTGTGCAAAGCAGGTATGTTGCCTTCCCACCTACACCTTGACCTGTGGCAGAGAATGACCAATACACAGGATGATGTTAACTTGAGCACTGTAGTTCTTGCTTCAAACCATGGGTGAAATGAGTGAAAAGAGGTAGGGAACATTCCTGCTTGGGAGGCAAAGGAAAATGCTTATTATTCATGTTAACTATTACCATTGTGTAGTGGGAAGAACATTGATTTAGGAATCAGATCTCTGTACCTTGGTAATTTTTTTTTTGTCATTGTCCAGATGTTAACTGGAACTGAAGTCACTGGCCTCTTAAAGCCTCAGTTTCCTAACCTGTAGAATGGGGTGATAATAGTACAGGTCTGACCATGTCACCCCACCCTCTATTACCTCCAGGGTCAAATATAATTCATAACCTGTCCCCTTCCTATCTTTCCAGGTTTCTTATACCTTCATACAACCCAGTGACAGTGGCCTCCTTGCTATTCCTCTAAAAAGGCTTTCCATCACCTTACTGTGGGCATTTTCATTGGCTGTTCCCTAAAATCTGTAATTCTCTCTCGGCTTCCTTGGCTTCCTTCAAGTCATCTCAGCTAGAATCCCACCTTCTTCAAGAAGACTTACCAATCCCCTTTAATAGTTATTACTTTCTTTTTGAGATCATCTCCAATTTCTCCAGTATGTTTTGTTTATACATGGTCCCCTCCCTTTCCCCCATTAGATTGAGCTCTTTGAAAACGGGGATTTGGGGGGGGGGAGGCATAGAAAGTGTCTAAGGTGGCACAGGGGATAGAGCACTGGCCTTGGAATCAGGAGGACCTGAGTTCAAATCTGGCCTCAGATACTTGACACTTACTAGCTGTGTGACCCCAGGCAAGTCAGTTAACCCCATTGCCTAACCCCCCCCCCCCAAAATGTCTAGCAAATAGTAGGTGCTTAATAATTGCTTGTTGGCTTGGCTAATAGTAACACTTTCTTTTTCATGGCATTGTTGTAAGAATCAAATGAGATATGAATTGTAAAAGTATTTTATAAATGGAAAGGCACTATACAATGCCTTTAGAATGTCTTTCCCTTTCTAATGTCCCTGGATCTACAGCTGTGAAGAACACTTCCGTTTATGAAGGTGATGCCCCTGACTCAACAGCAGCAAATCTCAGAGTTTTAAGTAACACCCCACTTTCCAAACACCAGCAGTGTGGATGGATTTTCATGGAGCCATTATCCACTTTCCCTCCTGGCCATGCTTCTATACTAGGGCACACTTACCAGATAACTGCCCAGAACTAGGGGTAAGAGAAACCATACTAAACAGGAAGTAGGGTCAGCTAGGTGGCACAGTGGATAGAGCACAGCCCTGAAGTCAGGAGGACCTGAGTTCAAATCTGACCTTAGACCAAACACTTGACACTTACTAGCTGTGTGACCCTGGGCAAGTCACTTAACCCCAATTGCCTGAAAAACAAAAACAACAAACCAAAACAGGAAGTGTCAGGGTCTTAAGTAAAAGACACTTCTCTCATCTGTCCAATGTTCTCACAATCTTAGCGGACCCAAAAGGGCAGCTGCCACACCCAGAGAAAGACATAGCGTTAGAATTCATGGCTGGGACAAGTAGTGGCATGTTAACCCATGATTGGAACTCAATGGCTTTTATTGGGTCCTATGCTATCTAGCACTTTCATGAGAAAATAAGATACTGTGTGTATCTCCTATTATGTGTGGGAGCTAGGGAGAGAAAGAGAGGGAAGGGGAGAGAGAGGGAGAGGGAGAAGGAGAGACAGAGAGAGAAAGAGAGAGAGAGAGAAATGCAATAAGTCCTTTTGGACTACAAACACCAGGAATAAATAAGCAGTCCAAATCAGGGGCCTGGTTTCCTCCTCTGTGTCTTTGGCCCCATTTCCTACTTCTTTCTGGGTTAAGGGGAAGCAATATTGCCATACTTTAAAAGATAAATAACCACTGAAATTATAATTAGGCCAGAGATAAATGTTTCACAAATTACTAGGTGTGACTTATTTATTTTCAATATATACTTTCAATAGACAGGAAACAAAGTGCCTCTGGCATAGTTTGTCTACACTAAATGACAGCTGTTTTAGCTGATCCTGCAGGTCTATAATAATTACTCTTTTTAATAAAGGCAATAGCTACCCTATTGTGCCTTGGGTAAAGTTACTTCCTGGAAACCCTCTGGTCTCTTAGATACATTTCTGACATCTCAGTTATTGCTTCATTCTACTCCATGAACCAGGAGTTTAGCTATCAAACAGAGTTTGGCAACATCTTGCAACGTGTAATCCATTCCCTTTTGATCAGCATTCAGTGAATAAAGAGGTGCCAGAGTGGAAGGATGCTACTTATAGCCATGGACAGACTGCACAGCAAACCCTTTGCAGTGGTAGGACATTGCTTTTTAGTGTGCCTCAGATATTCAGGTATAATTGATTATATCACAGCTGTGTTTCTTTTAGGCTGAATTCAGGGCAAAATGTTAGAGAAAGGGCTTATAAGAGGTAAATGCTTTCTACTTTAGCAATCTGCAAATGCATCAGTGTCCTCGTTCAACAAAATGATTGCAGCATCCAGAAGGCCAAAAGTGGTGTGATGTGGTAGGGAAAGTATTGAACTGGGAATCCTGGGTTCTGATTCTAGTTCTGCTACTCACTCACTGGGTGACCTTGAGCAAGTGACTTTCCCTCCCCAGGACTTAGTGTCTTCCTCTGGAAGATGAAGGTGTTCTAATAAGGGGAGCCCGGAGGTGCCTTCCAGCTCTAGAATTCTATGTTAGTCTAGAATAAAAAACACAGCCTCTGAAAATCCAGGAATTGGATCCAAATTCTATCTCCGATGCTTACTCCCTGTGTAATCAAGGGAAGGTCTTCTCACCTCTCTGATCCTCAGTTTCCTCATCTATAAAATGAGGGGTTTGGATTAAATGGCTTTTATCTATGACCCTAAGATTTTTTGAAATGCTTTCTCAGGCCTTCCCATGACTTGTTCCCAAGCAAGGAAGCCACAGCTCAGGGAAGCTTGCATCTGTCACTCGCCCTCCACCAAGAGTCAAAAGAGCCAGGGGGAATATTATCTGTACGAATGGTACCTCCTGAATAGGACCTAATTTGATTAACGGTCATGGCCAGAGCCAGCTTCTGGTGAGGGAAATTCAATTGAGGAGAAAGTGGGGAGTACAGATCAGAGCCTAACCTCACATTGTCCTCCCAGAAAATTAGATTTGGAACATTATATTGGGCATTCAGCAAACATCGTATCTCTATCAGCTTCTCCCTTCCCCATTGCCACCAGCTTCGACTTCAGCAACTGTGACTAATTGGCACGTAGCCTTCCCTGTCCCTCTGCCTTGGACTTCCTGGAAAAAGCTGGGGCCCCACTGGTGACCCAAACTGTGTTGTAGAGGTTTCTTCCTGAAAGGTAGTCAAAGGACCAGGGGCATGGGGAAATTGGAGTTACTAGCCCTGGATCCACAGCCTTGCACAAGGGAGAACAGGGTTACAGACCAGGGAAAATCACCCCCTTCTCACTGAATCCCATTTCTTTTCCCTGGCATTCTCACACAGGCAAGATGAACTTACAAAAAAAAAAATCAAAGTCTACCTTGAAGGAGGAAAGAAGTCACAGTGGAGCTGCCTGAAGATCTAGGCCTGAGAAGAAGAGCTAACATTTTTAATAAGACACTTTGAGTTCTGAAAAGTACTTTATGCATATTATTTCATTTGATCCTCACAACATGAATAAAATGAGGCTCAACAAGAGTTTAAGTGACATGTCCAGGATCACACAACCAGTAAGGATCTGAGGCAGGATTTGAACTCAGGTCTCCCTGATCCTAAGTCCAGTGCACTACCCACTATGCCAGGTAGGTGGAGAGGGGAGATGAAGAAGAAGGGAGGGTTATTTAGTGATTTGAATAGACAGACAGGGAAATAAAAAAGAAAAAATGGATTGTTGACATTAACATAAGCCTTAGTACTCCCTACCCTCCATCATTTAGCAAATGTTGTCCCCCCCCTCCTTCTCATTTACTTTTGAATTGGTTAGGGCTTATTCTCACTTTATCGCAAATCCTTGTTCTTTCCAGCAGCTAGGAACCACTTTATTTTTGCTTCCTTTCCCAAAAATCCAAAATCTAGGCCCAGAAGTGTCCTATTCCTCCTTCCCTCTTCCCTCCCTAATGTCCTCAGACTTAGCTCATGTATACCAGGCATAGGAGAGAAAACAAGAAAACATAGTTCTACTGCCCCATCAAAGGAGACAGTCCACCTTTTGGAGCCCAGCTAGAGAGACTGACCTCTGGGCCATTTGGAAAGTGTCAAGCCAACAAAAGAAGACTACTCCCCCCACCACCTGCTCCACACTCCCGCTGAGATGGCTTGAGGATCTGATACTTACCCAGTTGCCACTTGGGGGAACACATGGTCTGCATCATCCATATAGGCAGTGTAGGCTCCAGTATGGCCACGCCCATGTTGGCAAAGCAGAGGGAACCTGAAGAGATGGTTCTGATGAGCTCTCCAGCTGCCCCAGCCAAAGCCCCCAACTCCCTTTCTATCCCAGCGAGAAAGGTTACCTGCAGCCACCAGGATGTAAGGGTCTCTCAGAAGAGTTAAGATGGGAGTGCCTTTGGAACTCTGGAGGAAATAAAAAAATCCTTTTGAAGGAAATGAAAATTCTTTCTGATTGTAATAGCAACTTGTTCTTCTTAAAACATGTCTACATCTATATTCTTCTGTGTATGGACTAGATAAAACAGGCTGTATTATTCCTGTTTGATCAATGAACAAAATGAAGCTCAAAGTAAGTGAAGGGTCATTCATCCATCCTTTCATTCATTTATTCAACAAATGTTTAGTAAGTATCTATCATGAACAAGATGCCAGGCTTCCTGGGTATTATGAGGTGTGTGAAGATTTTAAAGATCTAGTCCCAGCCCCAAAGGATTTTAAATCTCATAGAAACTATAATCTAATAGGTCACATAGCTGGTTAGTGACAGAGCCAGGGTAATGTCTAGCCCAGGGGTGGGGAACCTGAGAGGCCACATGTGGCCTGCAGGTTCCCCACCCCTGGTCTAGTTCCAAACTCCTGCAGCAGCATAGAAAAATTGATAGAGTACTTTACTTGGGAGTCAGATAGCTGCCTATAGGCAACTAGATAGTGCAATGAATAGGACCTGGAGCCAGGAAGTCCAAACCCAACTTCAGAAACTAGCTGTAAGAGACAAGTCTGCCTCAGTTTCCTCACCTGTAAAATGAGCATAATAATGGCACTTACCTCCCTGGATGATAGTGAGGACAAAATAAGATAATGTTTGTAAAGTGCTTTTCACACCTTAAAGCACTATATAAATGCTAGATATTATTGTTATTATTACATAGACTTAGGAACAAATTCTGCCTTTGATATTTACTAGTTTACTAGCTGTGTGACCACTGGGAGATCCTGCTTGGTGAGTGCCTCATAGAGGCCCACATTAGGCAGATAGAGCCCAGGTTTCTATTTCCTCCCCACCCTACCCCCTAGCCATCTTCTAACTTAGCTGAGGTACACTCCTCCTCCTCCTCCTCCCACATTCTTTTCTTTTCAGTAGCCAAAATCAAATCAATACTTACTATTGTTCCTAGAAAGGGTGTGTCTATCCACTCCTATCTCTATTTGTTCTATTCACCAGCCTTTCCAAACAACATGCCCTTCTCAGACCACCACTTCCGTCCCTTTTGGGGTTTTCCCCTTCTATTGCAATGGAAGCTCTTTGAGGTCAAAGATGGTCTTCGTTTTGTATATGTATCCCCAGTGTTCATTAGCACAATGCATGGCATATAGAAAATGCTTAAATGCTTTTTCATGCTTTTATCTACTCTAAGAGCATTGGGACTGGAGTCAGGAAGACATGAATTCAAATCCCGCCTCAGACATTTACTAGCTGTGTGACTCTGGGTAAGTCACTTAACCTCTCTCTGCCTCAGTTTCCTCATCTATAAAATGAATTAGAGAAGGAAATGGCAAACCAATTCAGTATCTTTACCAAGAAAACCCCACAGTAGGTCACAAAGAGTCAGACACTACTGAAACGACTGAATAACAACACCTACTGCAAGGGAGTAATAATACTTATAACTCCTACCTCACTAGGTTATTGTGAGGTCCAAATGAATGAGTGTAGGTAAAGTGTACACAATGTAAGGGGCATTTGGAGGAAGCTGCTACTCAAGTCCTTTGACCTCTATGTAGTGAAATGCCTCCATTGTCACTGAGCTAGGGTCTAAATTTCTGTCTTTTTGAGGTCTCCCATTTCCTGTGTAGGTAGATAGCCCACAGGGACCCAAGCTTAGCTGCTTACAAGTCTACCCAGGTTAGAATCCAGTAAGGGAACTGGTTTGCATTTTAATCATGCTATTGTGCCCTCCGGACATTCCACCTTGCCGTTTTAGAATCATAGAATATTTCAACAGGAGGGGAACTTAGAGTTCATGTAATTCAACACTCTTTTTTTAAAAGGAGCAAACTGAGGGCCAGGAAAAGTGACATCTTCAAGGTCACATGGCCTATAAGTGGCAGAGCTGAAACCAGAACCCAGGTCTTCTGAATCCCAGTCCAGTGGCTTTTTTTCCCCCAGGATTACCCTATTATGTGTCTTGCTTCTCAAGTGTCCTCTGACAGTGTGGAAGAACCGATACCCATCAAACCATTAGTCACACAAAGGTCACTCCCTACCAGACACAGCCTGATAAATTGCTTTGGGGCACTTTTATCTGCAGCGTACAGCTCAGGGGAAAACTGGAGAGCAATTTTATCTTGGCTCCAGACTTAAGGTGGGGGGAGGGTTATATAAGTTAACTTGCCAAATGAACCCATTCCCATTTTCAGAGTCTTTGTAGAGGGGTGATCAGTTTACTCCTCTGCTGTGGGACACAGATTTCAAATGCTTGTCACATCTCCATTCCCTGGTACACTAGATACTAACCCACCCAGACATCCTATTCTCTGGTAGCATTTGCTATAATCCCTGGAATCCTAAAAGAAAAATGTCTATGTCTTAGGAGTTGTCATCATCTCAAGAAGTCAAGAGATTCCTGGACACCATGGGCAAAACCTTGCAGAGTTGTTTAGCTCAGGTGAAGGATAAGCATGGGAGTAGAGATGAGACCTTCATCCTTGCTTTATTTTCTAGCCTTTTGCCCACTGATCACTGACCCCTCTCTCTGTGACTTTTCCTTACAGGTACGATGGCATCAATATCAGATGTCACAGAGTTATGACATAATCCCACATGCTGTTGTAATACCAATTTGTGCTGATTTGGAGTTCTCAGCAAGAGCAAGACATTCTTCACTCTGAGCGGCCTCTCTCAAACCTGCCTCTTATCCAGCAACGTGTCCCGCCTTCTGTAACCTACAAATTTACACAACCTTGTCCTCTCCTCTTTTCTTATCTGAAGCTACCCCAGGTGCAAAAAAACCAGTCAATCCCACTTTCCTCATCTCCCAAGCATCAGTATTCTTCACCTTCTTTCACCGTATTCGCCTGCAGCTGGATGTAAGAACTGCAATGATTGAGTTAGTATGATCTTCCCAGCATATCAGCTACCCAACATACCTCCTGCAATGACTAATGAAGAGTTTGTAGTAGAAGATAGAGTCATCTAATGGCAAGAGCACTGGATGCATAGTCAGGAGACCTAGATTCTAAATACTTTATTAGCCTTCTGACTACTAGCCTCAGTCTCATCATCTATAAACCAAGGATGACCAGGCGGTCAGAGATTGTTTCATTTTTATGCTTGTGTCCCCAGAGATCAGTACAGTGCCTGGCACACAGTAGATTGCTTAATGTAATCGCATTAGCCACCTGACAAGGGGGAAAAGAATGCACTTTCTGAACTGCAAAGTGCTATATAAATGTGAATTATTATTATTACTAATAGAAATAATAATGCCGTTCTATCTGCTACCGGAATTGTCACAAAAGTGCTTTTAGTGAGTAAGAGGACGAGCTTACCACATCTCAGCTGAACCCTAGGATTGTAGATCTAAAACCAGAGGGCCCTCAGAGGCCACCTAGTTCAATTTCTTTATTTTACAGGTGGGTCAAGTAAGGTCCAAAGAGTTTAAATGCCTTGTTTGAGTTGATGCAGGTACTGTCAGAGACAGGATTTAAAGCCAAGTCCTGTGACTCTGGGGCCAGGTTCCTTTCAACCAAAATGCACTACTACTATCCTTATTTACTTACAAAAAAAACAGTTCTTTTATGCACCTGTGAAATTGTCGGTGGAACATCAAATGTAAAAAAAATAATAGCAGAAGAATGACTTTCCCAAGGAAATTTCTATCTGAACTCCATACATAAAAGATAAGAATGAGATGAATAGTAATAGCAATAACAACAACAACAACAACAGCAACAATAACACAGGTACCGCTTACCTCAGGGCAGATCTTGGAAGGTTGTAGAATACAGAGCTGTAGAGCTGAAATGGGGAAAGAAATTTCAGTATGTGCATTTTTCTTGAGACTTCAGCAGTTACTAGAGTCAATAGCAGTTTCAGTGACCTACTTCCTTCTTCCCTGGATGGCTCTAGCCATGATTTTTGTCAAAATGTTTTGGTAACAACTTCTTAGAGCCCACGGCTAGCACCATGACACAAAATGTTTCTAACCCATTACCTTTAAGGATGGCTCACTCACCTCCATCCATCAGGGCCAGCAATGCCAGAATAAGGAAGGGAACAGGTTTGCCAACAAATTCATACATCAGGCTTCCAAAGGGAGCCCCCACTGTAAAGCAAAGGGACAGCAAGCGGTCAGGTACGGCAGAGACTGGGTTTAAAGGTACCACTTAATAGTGTTTTGTGTCTGTGTAAACGGATCTCTCTCTTTTAACACCCCCATTAGACTTCAGGATCCTTGGGAACAGAAAGTATGTCTTATATTTCTTCATGCTGAACACAGTGTTGGGCACATAGCAGATCTTCAAATAAAGACTTATTTGCTGGACTGTGGACTACCAGAGCTACAAAGCAGAGGTGTCAAAGATGAAGCCCATACATGAGCTAAAACACTCAAATTCCCTCAAATTAAAATGTAATTGGGAAATATTTAACAAAATAAATAAAAATACAGTAAACCACAGACTATATTACATTTTTTTAAAAAGTCAGTATGGAGCCAGCAAGGATTTTTATGAACAGATTAGTGGCCCCCATTTCTATTTGAATTTGATACACTGTTGTAAAGTACCTTAGTTCTCATCTTTCAAATTTTTCATTTTATTGATGAGATAATGACAGTTCAGAAAGATGAGGTCCTTTGCTGTCAAGGTCACACAGCTAATAAAAACAGAATCAGAACTTAAACCTAGATCTCCTGATCTAGGTCCCTTGATCTTGCCACAAGAGGAAATTGTTTAAGGAATAAGCTAAAAGAAGTTCTGGTTTAAAAAAAAACAACAACAAAGATGATAAGCAAAGGATAAGACCTGGGGGTAATCATAGGACCAGTAGATTATAGATTTAGATCTTCAAGGAACCTTGACAAATATCAAATACAACCTCCTCACTTTACAAACGAAGAAATTGAGCCTCAGGGAGGGGAAAAAAACTTGTTGGAAGGTCAGTCAAGTAACTAAGTAGCAGCTTATCATTTCAAGGAACATTACCTTGCTTAAGAGAAGGGAAAAAAATGAGGAGAGATATTGGGTTATAGAATCAAGATTCAATAATTTTACGGAATTTTATTTGTTCTTTTTAAAAGGTATTCTATTTCTTTGTTTTTATGTAATAGAGAAGATTACTAAAAAAAGTTGGCTAGAGGGAAGACTGTTGCTCCTGACTTACCTACCCCTCCCATGCAGGACCTACCTTCACCTTGTCTGAATATAGGAATGACTCAGTCAGTGTATGCCAGGTCCCAAGCAATCATTAGTTTTCTAACCAATATTTGGAAATAAAGACGTATTTACCTAACACTCCCAAAGCCAGACCACCCAGGGCAATGCCCATAGCACTTCCCCTCTCATAATCATCTGTATATACACTGGCCAGCATCCCAAGTCCTGCAGATGGAAAAACAAAAGGATAAGAAAGCAGGTTCTCAGCACCTAGGAAGCTGTAGGATGAGGGAGGTTATGGGGAAAGAACAACAGGGGAAGGGGTGGATATTGAGAGCTATAACATGAAGTGGATGGGTTGGACCAGGACAGGAGTAGGAGGCATGCTGAAGGTAAATTTGACAATCTTGCCTCAAGCCAATCTTGCAACTTAAATTAGAAAAAAAAAGAATTCCAATATCCCATTCTTGCTACCTCCCACTAGGTTTTACTCCAGTACCTTTTTCAAAACCAAGATTTTCTTTGCATCATAGGATTTAAAGCTGACAGAGACTTCACAAGTCATTTAGCCCCACCGCCTCATTTTACAGATGAGGAAGCTGGGGCACAGGAAGGTTGTGACTCTCCTAGGTCACACAGCTAATTCAAAACTAGGTCTTCTCTGTCTCTTGCTTCAGTGCTCTTTCTTCTCCTCGACATATGGAGGTCTCTAGCTTCTATCCTACTGCTAATATGTAAGGATCTGAATTCCATGGTTGGGAAAGGGAACTGAAGTGAAAGAGAGGAGGGGACTACAGGGTAAGGGAAAAAGAAAGGAAGGGAAGGTTGAAGAAGAAAGAGGAAAGTGTTGGATTACCTGCAACTGATGAAAAAGAGGATCCAATGCCTTGAAGGGTTCGGGCCAAGAAAAGAAGTGTGTAGGTGCCTGAAAAAGCAAACACTGGGCAGAGAGAAGAGACCACCAAGAATAACGAAATCAGCAAATGGATCCAAGCCCTTGAACTATTATAAAAACAATCACTATGTCACATGGCCTTCATACTCATCCCTGCTTTATAATGGAGGATCTTTTAACAAGTTCAGACCAAAGGGGATATATTTCTTTTATGTGAGCAGCTCTGTGCCATAAACTGTGAGCCATACAAGACAGTTCAGGAACTTGAGAAGCTTCCAACCTAATGTAGGGGAGATCTATTGGAGAGTTAAGTG
>NW_020954556.1:2562054-2609397 GCF_900497805.2 Vombatus ursinus | reverse complement strand
GAAGAGGAGTCAATGAAAAGAACACCAAATATTAAACCAGAAGATGTGTTAAAATTCCAGCTCTACCATTTAATAGTGATGGGACCTTTTGAATCTTGATTTCCTCATCCATAAAATGGACTTTTTTTTTACTCCCACAAAGTTGTTATGAAGATGAAATGGACCCTAAAGCCCTTTGGAACCAAAATTACTGTAGAAGTAAGAATCATATGAAAGAATGATCCAAACCACTAATAATAAGAGAAATAAAAACCTTAAGAAACCTGTGATTTTACTTCACACTCAGCAAATTGACAAAGATAACAAAAGATGGGAATACACAGAGATAGGTGAACTGAGGTGCACTTGTGAATTAGTAAAAGTATTCCAAAGAAATTTGGAATTATGCAAATAAAATGAATCAGATGCCCATAAATTTTGAGCCAGAGATTCTAGTGTTACATACTTCAAGGAGGTAGTTGACAAAAAGAAAGTGCACATATATGGCAAAATATTTATAGCAGTACTTTTTTTCTTTTCTTTTTTAATTTATTTTTATTTTTCAACATTCACCTCCATAAACTTTTGAGTTCCCAATTTTCTCATTTCCCTTTCCTCTGTCCTCCCCAAGACAGCATGCAATCTGATATAGGCTCTACATATACATTCCTATTAAATATATTTTCACATTAGTCATGCCATAAAGAAGAATTAGAACCAATAGGACGAACCACAAGAAAGAGGAAACAAAACAAAACAGAAGAAAAATAAAAGAGCAAATAGTATGCTTTGATCTGCATCCAGAATAGCTCTTTCCACCATGAGTCCCTTGGAGATGTCTTAGATTCTTGCATTGCTGAGAAGAGCTAAGTCTCTCAAAGTTAGTCATCACATAATGTGGCTGTTACTGTGTATAATGTTCTCCTGGTTCTGCTCACTTCATTCAGGATCAGTCCATACAAATCTTTCCAGGTTTTTCCGAAATCCGCCTGAATAGCAGTACTTTTTATGATAGTAAAGAGCTAGAATCAAAGTTGATGGTTATCAATTGGGGAATGGCTAAATAAATTGTGGTACATGATTCCAGAAGACTAATAATGAAGTGTACTACTCACGTTCTGATAGAGAGGTGAAGCAACTCAGAGGGTAAAAGGAGTCATTTATTTTTTTTTAAGATATGACCAAAGAGAAAATTTCTTTTGCTTGACTATAAATGTTTGTAATGGGTTTTGTTTTTGGTTGGGGGAAATAGTTGGGCAGTAAGGAAGGTAGATTTTTGATAATGGAAAAAAATGAAATATAATTAAAAAAACAAAAGAATGATAAACATGACAAAAATAGAAAATCATGGAAAGTAAAATAGGCAGAACCAGGAAAACAGCATGTACAATGAATGTAAATGAAAGAACAATGATGAAACGATTGAAACAATGCTGTGATTTTATAAAGAACAAACTTGTTCCCAAAGATGAGATATGAGAGGACCTGATCCTTTGCAGAAGTAGATGTCCACAGGTATGGACCATAACATATTATGTCAGATTTTTTTCATATGTTGATTAGTTTTGCTGAATTTTTTTCCTCTTCTCCTAAAAAAAAAGTCTTAATTATAACAGATGGTTCTGTGGGGTGGTGAGGGAGAGAAATACAGAGGAAATTTAGAAAATGCAAAACCAAAATCAATAAAAACATGTTGAAATGTTGTATGTCTGAACTATCATTATCTCATTCTCATCTTTTTGATGGGGTTCAAATAGAAATGGTCTGAAGACATGTTGCTATTCTGCTATTATTCTTTTATAACTAAATGTTCTGTGGACTATTGCTCAGGATATGTAACTGACTGAAGATATTTGGTTCTAAGTTTTTCTGTAGACTCACCTAATGAATCTTCTGATAGTCTGGCAGGTATGACATATGCCTCATCCTATTGCTATACAGTTTTAATTTCTTCAACAAAGTCTCTATATTTTGAGAACTTTTCATTCTGTGTAGTTTGGAGATTATGAGTTCCTAGTATGGTGACATCCATTAGCAATGGTCTTAAATTTTTATAGATCAATGTTATATCTCAGTGGTTGCAGACAACAGTTTTGTCTGCAATAGTGCTCTGGTTCTTGTACAAAATATCAAGGATATTTTGGGATTTGTGTTTGTAGTGTGGGCATTTGTTGTCTGTTAAATTAACAGACTTCTGGTGTATAATTCTAGCCACTTGATCATGTTTTTCTAGATATCCTGTAGATACAGAATTTTCGTGACCTGCTATGATATGTTGCACAGTATTCATTGCACAATCTTCATCAATCAACAAGTCTGCGCCCCTTATGGATATCATTTTCAAAATTTCTGGTGGTAATGACATAATCTTAAATCACTATCGTAAACCTCCATTTCCATAAATAAATCTTGCATGACTAAGCCATTTGACTTATGTTTCTCTGTCAACAACTTGTTGCTTGAGTTTATGTGGGTATCATCCATGGAGCAGTTTATGATTTTGATCTGAAATCATAGCTAATTCGTAGGCATCTGGAGATAAAACACTTTCAGTTACATTTGAATGTAAGCTCCTTTAGATAGAAGACCACGTTTTTGCTTTGCCAACCTAGGAATCATCGAATCCTCAATCTCACTTCTCACATCCAATCTTTTGCCAAGTCCTGTCAATTCTACCTATACAACATTTATCTTACATATACTTTCACTTCTCTCCTCTGGCACTACCACAACCCTGGTGAAGGGCCTCATCACCTGGACTATTGAAATCTAATCCACCCTCTACTCAGCTATTGAAGAAATCTTCCTAAATCATAGGTATGATTGTGTCTCACACACACACACACACACACAGACACACACATATTCGATATATTCCAATTACTCCCTATTACCTTCAGGACAGAATATAAAAGTCTTTATCATATGATGAAGTACTAGGAATGACTTAGCTATTCTCAGCAACGCAATGATCTAAGACAATCCCAAAGGACTCATGATGAAGCAAGCTATCCACCTCCAGAGAAAGAACTGATCCTATCTGAATATAGACTGAAGCATGGTATTTTCTTTCTTTCTTTCTTTCTTTCTTTCTTTCTTTCTTTCTTTCTTTCTTTCTTTCTTTCTTTCTTTCTTTCTTTCTTTCTTTCTCTTCTTTTCTTTTGAGTCTTATACAAAATGACTAATATGGAAATGTTTTACATGATTGCACATGTATAATCTATACCAGATTGCTTATTGTCTCAGGGAGGCAGGAGGGGAGAGGGGAAGAGGGAAACAGAATTTGGAACTCAAAACTTTAAAAAAATGTTTAAAATGGTTTTAACATATAATTGAGAAAAAAATAAAATATATACATAAAAATAAGAAGGCCTGTATTTAGCTTTCAAAGCCCTTCATAACCTGGCCCCTTCCTACCTTTCCAGGCTTCTTATACTTTATTTCACTCCACTTACCCTTTAATCTGTTGCCTCCTTTCTGTTCCTCTAAAAGGCTCTCCATCTCCTCATGCTGAGCATTTTCATTGGCTGTTCTCTAAAGTCTGGATTTCTCTCCTTCCTTTTTTTTCTAGTTCCTGGCTTTTCTGGCTTCCCCAACTTCTTTTGTGTCTCAGCTAAAATCTTAGCTTCTTCAGGAAGCTTTACCCAGTCCCTTTAATGCTAGTGTTTTCCTTCTAAAACCATTTCTAGTTTCTCCAGTATATATTTTGTTTGTATACTTTTTTTTTAAGTTGTCTCTCCCATTAGATTCTGAGTTCCTTGAGAGCAGGGATTGTTTATTTATTTATTTTTTTGCCTTTTTTATATTTCCAGCATTTAGTAGTGCCTGGCACATAGTAGGTGCTTAATAAATATTTGTCAATTTGATTTGACATTTTTTGTATCCCCAGTGTTTAGCACAGTGCTTATTAACTAATGATTGGCATTCGACAAATACCTAGTTTTGGTCATTATTATTGGTTTGTAAAGTTAGATCTATTTGTTCCAAAAGTACTTCTGTACATTTTTAACCTCTTTGTTCATCATGCTTAATTATTATTTTTATTGTTATTATTATTATAGAAATTACGTAAAGCCTAAGAGTCAACATAACTTTTGTCCCTTTATTCACTTGTATCTTCGTCCTACTTTGAATGTCCTTTCCCCCTTCTCTGACCATGTTTTAAATCTTACCTATCCTTTAAGGCTTAGATTAAGATTTATCTTCTCTGTGAAATTTTCCCCTGACTTTCCCATTTCACTGTTATCTATCTGTTCTCTCAACTCCATCGGCATTTAACACCTAGCAGGGTTATCAGCCCTATTGCCTACTGGGGAATCAGGCTTCTTGCAGTCTCCAAGGTACATTATCTATTCCTTTGCTCAGACTAATATGTAATTGCATTGGCAAATGAAAGAGAAATAAAGCTTAAGAGATCAATAGCACCAATAAATAAAAGCTATCTGCTCCAAAATACTCACCATTTTAATTTGAAACTACTTATATGAGACTTAGTGATATACTCTTTTACCTCATAGTAACTAGTATAATTCTGATGGCACAGTAGATGTTCAATTAAATCAACAAATATTTGCTAAGCACTTAGTGTGTATGAGAAGAGAGACCTCATGGAGCAGATAGGAGAGCCAAGAGACAAAGAGCCAGCCTTGGAATTAGGAAGACCTGGGTTCAAGTTCAGCTTCTGACACTGACTGACTGAACATGGTTAACCACATGGTTAACCATGGCTGAATCACTCAACATGGTTAAGTTACTTAGCCTCTCAGTGCCCCGGGTAACTAACTATCTAAGACTATAAGTTACAGGTGACATCAGACTGCTTTAGTGAAAGTAATTTCTATATCAGGAGTTCCCCATGCCAATGAAATCATAGGTTCCTACCATAAAAAAATAAATAAAAGGAGGAGGAGGATAAGATATTGTTCTAAGTTTTAGCGATACAAAAAGGTAGAAATGGTAAATTGCTCTGCACATAGTAGGTGAGCAACAAATGTTTGTGAAAGCTGATTTTTTGAGGGAAGGTGAAAAAGTAAAATGGGGGATAAAATAACATAAGAAGCTGAGGTGGAAGAAGAGAAAGGAGAAAATGGATTGGGTAAGGGAGAGCTAATATTAATTCACATTTGCATAGTGCTTTTAGGCTTATAAAGGGGTTTAGATGCATTCATTCCTTTAATCCTTAGTACAACTCTGTGCAGTAGGTGTTATTATCGTTAACTCCACTATACATATGAGGAAACAGGCTCCAGAAGGCTAAGAGATGCCTAGCATTGCTCAACTGGTGAGTGTATGAGAGAGGACTCAAACTCAAGTCTTTTGGGCTCTAATCCCTGCACTCAATCCACTACACTTCATTCACTTTTCAAGCTTACCAACAACGACCTCAGTTGCCCCCTTGGTAATACCTGTATTAAAATCTGGCTATTCACAAATTAACCAGCCTTTGACCTTTACCATTTCTTTTCACTTATTTCATTTTGTTATTTGTCTTCCTTGAATCTCCTTTTTATTATAAATATATACAATATTTACTTCTAGGAGATTATTTGTCTTTCTCTTTCATTTTTGATTGAACTTCAGCTGCCTATAACCTTTATCAACTTTATTTTGACTGTTGGTAGACTCTCTGAAAATTTACCATTAGCTATAATTTCATCTTCTGTTCATCAACCTTCACTTTACCGTAAACCTGTAACTTTCTCTTTCCAAAAATGTGATATTATTATATTAATCCTGTCTAGGGTATTAAATAGATAGACAGACATGAGTACACACAGACAACTGACACGTAGGTTCCACATTTTAATGGTGATCATGATTTCCTAAGTCCCTATTACCCCTCCCCACTTTCCACTCCCATTTACCATCCCCCAGTGTCTCTCCTTTATTCCAAGATTGGGTAACTCCTACCAAATTCCCAGGATGCTACATTGCTAGAATGGATTTGCAGAAGTGGCAAACCTTTGCTATTCTGTTCCTGCCAGGACCCTACCCTCCATTCCCTTTCCTGACCACACACACACACACACACACACACACACACACACACACACACACCAAATAGCTCAGATGTGTGTGTTCAAGGACTCTGAATTAAAATTTCTGATTATCCTCTGAGATAATCTGACCCTGCCTCATTACCTGTTGTTTACAAGATAGAATTTGAAGGAAGCCAAAGAAGAGAAGCTCAGGACTTACTGACTGTAGAGAGAAACATGATGACAAAGCCAGCAAACATGGGGATGTGATAGCCAATCCTAAGAGGGAAGCAAAAACAACTCTAAGAAATGTATATGTTTCACGTTAGAGGGAGTTTGGATATTTTGTAGGTATATACATGCATACACACATATATATTTAAAATGGAAAAGAGAATGTATGATGATAATAGGGGATATCTATACCTACTATCTATTGCTATCTGTAGCTACATTATATTTGCCACCTTGTTGTGCTTTTTCGGGGTAGAGGGATAACAAAGTCTGAGGATATTCTATGTACCTTTTCATACTCATGCACTTATATCCCAGGCAGGGTTAGCATGTTCATTTGCATATGTGAATAAGAGACCATCCAGTACATGAATCTAGATTCAGGCTCAAATTTTTGTATATACCCATATAATTACATATTCTTTCCTCACTATCATCACAGTTAAGTTATCTATCTACCTATCTATATATGTCTATCTCTACATATATAGATATAGGTAAACATACACACGTATACGTTTGTATAGTTATATATATATATGTGTGTGTATGTGTGTATCTTTGAAAGTTCAGAATAATCTTATTCATGTTTACCAACACTCTAGGTCATGACAATGAAATCCTGACTATTTCCAACCCCTTATTGTTTAAAGATCACACTTCATAGCAGGGGTGGGGGAACCTGCAGCCTCAAGGCCTAATGTGGCCCTCTAGGTCCTCCTAGGTCCAGAACAACGTAAAATTTGGATTCAGTCAAAGGGCCACACTGGAGGACCTAGAGGGTCACATGTGACCTCAAGGCCGCGGGTTCTCCAACACTGCTCTAGAGCATTGACAGGATATGGGCACATCCTGTGTCTTCTCCCTTCTTGGTTCAAACCTGATTAGGGGTTTAGAAGGCATCAAGCCACTGGATACTGCAAACAGATCTGGGACTCAAGCTTGTGACTTGAGTATTTCATTATTATAAATATTCAAAGTTTTCTTTTTCCCCAACGGGACCAGAAATGTTGAAATTCCCCAATCTCCTCCTCTAGCTTAAAAATAATGTCTCTTGATAGAAATAGATGCTTGAGCTCCCAACCACCTTGGGATGTTGGGGTCTCTATTAAAATATACCTGTTTGTGAGGAGCCCCACAAAGGGGTTAATCAGAAGCTGCATTAAAGCCTTTGAGGCAAACAGAAGTCCAACCCGTAGGTTCTCCTCCTCCAGGAACTCAGTACCTTGCAGACAGTTGTTCCTAGGTGCCAAGCTGGGTCCAATGCCTTGTAGGGTGCCAAATGTACCATTCATCCATTCATTTTCTGAGTGTTTGCTTCCTTCAACCACCATTGTAGTATTATCAAAGTAGGAGAAGATGGAAGAAAAGTTCGCATTGTGGAGAATCCCTGGGGCACTGCTGCCAAAGGGCAAAGTCTCTGACATACTGGCGCCTTTGAATTCAGTTGCATAAAGGAAGGTAGGAACGATGGGCACTAGAATCCAATTAAAGACAGATGGTAAGTGACAGGGTAGGTGACAGATGACAGGGCAGGTTGTGATTCTGCCTCTATCTGGTCCAGATAAAAAGCTGGAAAAGCAGGGTACTTGTGCATGTAAAGTAGGTCTACATGATGAGATTTGAAAGGGTGCCTGCAGCAAGGGCTTGCCTACCTAAAAGCATTCTGACTGTTATTGTGCCTAAAAACATCCACTTTTAGAGTTGCTCCTTCAGACTTAGATAAGATGTTTTAATAAAACATCCAGGTGGCCACTGTTCAAAAGTATGTTACCCAGAGGTGACAACATATTGGCATTTCTTACTGCATAGGAACAGATTAAATCAAACCGGATTATCTGACTATAATCTGGAGTGGGGAAACAAAGCACAAAGGGAATGGGAAGCTAGACAAATAATTTGATGGAATGGAAACTGGGAAAATCCAGAGAATAGGATGGGTAATCTCCATTAGGGTTCCACATTTGGAAGTTATAGGCAGCTGAGGGGGGGGGGGGGAGAGAGTATAAACCTACAGGGCACCTTGGGAGGATGATGAAGGGAGAATAAAAGGATGAGGATGGAGTATTCGGTGAACTCTACAATTCTGCCTAATGCCCGGATTTTCTTTAATTCCTTCTCCTGTTGTTTGAAGTTCACCTCACATCCATCTGCCTTGAAGTTGACTCCCTCCATTTGGCATGCTTAAGACGCACCAGTCTTTATCCTTCCTTCCTAAACCACATCACCCTCTGAGCCAATATTCCTGTGGTAAGAGATGTGACCAGCACAGATGAGACTATAGGACTTTACCCCAACCAGGGACGATCCCAGAACATACCCACCACAGTCAGTAACATGTTGTCCAGCAGGAGTGCCACAAATACCACCACCAGCACCAGCTTTTGGGATTCTCTTCCCTCCTTCAGCCATCGGCAGGAAGTACAGAAGATAGCCTAGAATGTGGTAGAAAGTCCATCGTGCTGTTGTCTTTCCACCTCACCCCTACCCCAGAACCTAATTAATTCTCTCAGAGCTACAGGTCTCCCATTTCATTTTGGGAATGGGAAGAAATATACTATTGCCAAAATTCTCTGTTAGATATCTATCCAAAGTGTAATGGACTCCAAGTCCATTAGTTTGACTTTATTTTTATATATTTAGCTTTTAAATATCCAACTAAACTAAATTTTCACTGTTTCTAACTATCCTCCATAATTACCATTTACTCTATTTGAATCTCAGAGCACCCTCTTGGTAAGCAATTGATGCAGACTAATCCTACAATACTGGGGAGACTGGGATATCAAAATCAGTAATGGCTTAGATCATAAAATTCATCATAGAAACATTGGAGAGAATCTCAGCAGTCATCTCGTCCACCATTCTACCACCTCATTCTACAAGTGAGAAAGCTAAGACCTAGAGAAGGGAAATGATGTGCCCAAGGATACACAGCTACTTAGGAGCAGAGTTAGAACAAAAATCCAGGGCTTCTACCTCTTGGTCCAATTCCCTTTTCATTATATCATGGTGCTTCTCTACTTGGCAGTAAGAAAGCTACAAGCAGAGGCCAAGCATCTCAGCTCCTTGTTTTTACTGCAAGACCCTCCTCAGATAGATTTTGTTATTTGGTGTAGCTAAAATACAGAATTTCATGGTCAGTTTTTTTTTAATGTAAATAGATTTCATATAATTATCCTGCACTGGCTCATGATCACACATTAAATCTTTGTTGATTGAATACTTTCTGGAGCAAATTTCATTTTCTTGTGAATCTTTTTATCTTAATGACTGTGGTAGAATCAAAGATATACTTTAAAAATGAAAAATAAGATCAATGTTAGGGTTTGTCAGGGACTCAATACCAACTATTTGTTTGGGCAGGGATCCAAATGAATAAGGCAGCCTCAAATTTGCATTAGATTTCCTCTAAGATCCCAACAATAATGTGTTTTCCTCAAATGCAAATATAGTCCATTATAAAAAGTGACAGGAAAGTGGAATATTCTTGAAACTACAGCATACCTACTAGATCAATTGATCTACAAAGTGATTGATATGGGATCATAGATTTAGACATAGAAGAGGCCTAAAAAGACATCTAGTCCAACCCTCTCATCTAAGAAGTAACTTAATTTCAGAAAAGTTAAGTGACTTGTCCATGGTCATACATCTAATAAACCTCAGAGGCAAGATCTGAACTTTTATTCTGACTTCAAGTCCAACAGTCTATATCCACTATGCAATAATGATGGCATTAACTTCAGTGCCAGAATCAGAATACTTTCCCTGATAAAAAATGAAGTTTAATAAATAATTTTGCAGAGAACTCCATGAATTCAGTTATGATTTTCATTCATATGCAGAGATTAGGCTTCAAAAAAAGTTGCCCAAGAGGTACAGTAACATAAAACAGAGACACAAAGAGGCAAAGATACAGAGAGACGCAAGAAAAGAGAGAAAGAAAAGAGGTGAGAAATACCTGAACAAAAGGAACAAAGGGAAATTAGGTAACAAGTAAAAGAGTAACATAGATTTTAAGTCAAATCCTTTTTGTATTTTGAATGAGGAATCACAAGCAAGGATCATGTTACATCCAAGAGAATAAAACTCTTACCTTAAAGCACATTGTGACCTGAAGTACCAGCTGTTAATAGCAGAAACTATGTTCTGTGAAACTGGCAATATAGATGGATTTATTATTGCCTTTTATCTGACAGTGAGTGTCTTTCTCCCACAAAGAATTAATTGGAACCTCCAACAGGTTCCCTTTAGACTCTCAGCATCCTACGTCAGAGGCAGGAAGTCAGGACTAGGGAAGAGATAAAAAAAAAAGGAGTGATTATCCTAAGCAAAGATACATTGACTCTCAGCTGGCTTTCATCAATACTTATCTGTCATCAGACTCTTAACTAATGCCCAAGTCTCTCTCTTCATACAGGTTTTTAGAATGGATTAGATGTTTTAAAGACTCAGCAGCCCTCACAAGGCAATCACTGAGCCACCAGTGAAAAATGAATTTACACACAGTTTTGCAGAATAAAAAAGTCTTCAAATAATTGCCCATCTACAATTATCTCGAGCTGTGGACTCAGAAAACTTGAGCAGGATGTGATTTACAAAATCCCAAAGCTAAAAGAAATGTTGGAGATAATCTAGTCCAAATTATATTTGCACAGGAATTCCTTTTGCAACATGTCTAACAAGTGGTCCTTCAACACCAGTTTGAAGACCTCAAGTGGTAGAAGACTCACTCTTTTCCCAAGTATCATTGGACTTTGGAACATTACTAATTGCATGGAAGTGTTCCCTTCTGTTGAACTTAACTCTACCTCTGCACCTTTCAAGGCTGCACCCAGGTCTGCCCTCTGGGGCCAAATAAAATAAGATTATTCCCTCTTCCACATAAGCATCCTTTAAATATTTGAAAGCAGTTATTATGTTTCTGCTGTCTCTTCCTCAAAAATATAAGCAGCTTAATCCTTAGTCACCTTCACATAGGTGAAGAAAACAGAACCAAAAAAACAATATACACAAGCATTCATTCATCCTTCATTTTTGAAGAGAATCAATGACATCACCAGGTGATATCATGTGAATTGGATTTAAGTGAGACAGAGTTGCACAAAGTCATCAGTCTCACTCTGTCTTCTAGAGTCATTAAAATCCAATGCTAGGATAAAGATCAAGACAACTGGTGATGGTCCAGGGTGTAGTAGATGACCTTGGAGTCTTCAACATATAATCCAAGCTCTAAGCCCTCCTCTGCTCCTGCTTCAGCCACCTTCATGGACATTGGTTCTTTTTTTATTTTTATTTTTTGAGGCAACTGGGGTCTAGTGACTTGCCCAAGGTCACACAGCTAGTAAGTGAATTCAGGTCCTCCTGACTTCAAGGCCAGTACTCTATCCACTGTGCCACCTAACTGCTCCCTTCATGACCATTGGAAGAAATTGTTCTCATCCATCCATTGCACCAAAGGATGTCTTTGCATGTTTGAGGTATACATCCCTCTAACTCACCATGAGCTGGAGGCCTATTGGTTACCCTCAACATGGTCTAGCCTGTCTACTGAGACAGCAAATGGCAATGTTACTAAACTTAGATTAATTGCAATGAACAATTATGGTTCTGAAAAACAGAATATTTAACATATATTCTTCCTCTTGGTAGAGTAGTGAACTGTAGGGGAAGAATATTATAGGCACTAACTTGATTCCTTTCTTGTTCCTTTGGGATTAACATTTCCTTTGTCACAGTGGAGGGTTCAATGTGATGTGGAAATGAGGGGCATATAGCAGAAAATGGCCATGAGTTTTTTTTTAAGACATCAATTAAAAATGGTGGTGGGGAGTATGGCTCACAGTAGCATCTGCAGGTGTTTCTGTGATTCCAGGTATCAATAATTCATTCACTCAATAAGCAATAATTAAGTATCTAGATGTTTAACAAAGCACCTGGTAGCTGGTAGCACAGTGGACAGAAAATGTTGGGTTTGGAGTCAGAAAGACCTGAGTTCAAATCCAGAATCAGACACTTCCTAAATATGATCCTGGGCAAGTCACTTAATCTGTCTGCCTCAGTTTCCTCAACTAAAAAAAAACAGAGATAATAATGTCACTTACTTCACAGGGTTTTTGTGAGGACCAAGTGAGATAATATCAAATGAGAGAAGGTTTTAAAGCACTTAGCACAGTGTCTGGCTCATAGTAGGTGCTTAACAAATGCTTATTCCCTTACTCTTCAATGTGCCAAGAACTTTGTGCTAGACACCAGGTATAAAAAGACAGAAATGGAATAATCTCTACCCTCCAGGAGTTTCCATTTTATTGGGGAAAAACAACATGTTGGCATGAATGAATAAAGCATTTATTAGACATTTATTATATGTAAAGAACTATGTGAGCCCTGGGGACGCAAACTGGAAAGTCAGGCAGCCCTCTCCCTCCCCCCCCGCCCCCACGGAACTCACATTCTAATGGAGGAAACAACACATAGGGAAGGTTTCAGCCACAAGTAAGATGGAATGGTCTCATCTTCCTTAAGGCGCAGCAGCAAAGCAAACAGAAATGCTTTTTCCTTAATGTCATTCCCACTGATCAAATCATGTCAATTTCTGAGGTATGTAGAAGAACACAAACTATAAACAAATTAAATATACTATAATGTTGAGGTGGAGTAGGATACTAGCAAATGGTGGCATCAGGATAGGCTTTATTTAGAAAGTGACATCTGAGTTGAGGTTTGAGGAAAGCTTAGGAAGTGAAGGTGAAGAGGAATTGCATTACACGCTTTGAGAATGAATATTGGGAATAGTTCTTATTATTGCTTGGTGGTTCTCACGTTGAGCTCAAAGGCTCAGGCTCAATAACACATACTGAACCAGTTGCTTGGATGAAGATTAGCTTTAAGAGCAAGGGATTCAATGGCACCTGTAAGAGGAAGGTCAGCTGTCCAGTTACCAGTCTTCCTAGTAGGTGGGGTTGTTTGGGTGTCTTAACAGCTGAGGTAATTCACATGGTATTCTCAGAGGAGCCTCTTCCTCCCACGCCTGGCAACGGGTTTGACTGGATTACAACTCACCTCTAGCTTTAATTGATACAGTCTCTGCCAAACCTGCTGAGTAAATGACTATCTTGCTTAGATCAAGAGCTACACTATTTCCCCTTCTTACTTCCTGCTGCTGCTAGTCAAATATTTAGCCAGCCACTCAGATTTCCCCTTCTATCAACAAGCAGATGTCCTTGTCCTAGACTCATTACATGTGGGGAACAAAAGATAGTTTCCTTCTTTGACCACCAAAAAGATTAGGGTGATATGACATGAGCTGCACTGACACCATGGGCATGGATCTGTACCAGAAGGAGAAAGGGGGGCTGTGAGGTGAATTAAGTACTTCAGAGCAAATTGAAGAGAGCTCATTATAGAAATCTGGGATTTTTTGGTCTGGGTAAGGGAAGGACAATGGATAGACTGAAAATACAACAAAAGGTCACCAAAAAAGTAAAAAATAATAATAGGACTTTATATGCCTTTGGGAGGATCATAGACTTAAAACTGAAAGAGAACTTTGATCTAATATACTCATTTTATAGATAAGGAAACTGAGGTACCAAGCCTGTATGCAACTTTTATTTCTATGAGGATGATTCTCAGATCTATTTATTCTAGCCCTACCTTTCTCTTGTCCTTTACTTTCACACCAAATGCCTATTGATTATTTCAAACTGGATATCCCATAGACATCTTGAACCCAACATGTCAAAGAGTGTACTGGTTATCTTTCTCCCCAGACTCTCCCTGCTTCTTAACTTCCCTATTACTATAGAAGGCACCACCATCCATCCTTCTGTCACCCAGGGTCATAATGTAGGTCATCCTCAAATCCTTCCTCTCTTTCAGCCTCTATTTACAATCTGTTGCCAAGTCTTATTGTAAAATTTGGGTTAAGTATTTGGTCATAGACTCTGTGTAATCTGCTGACCTTCATGTGTCATCTGCAGCTTCCATAAAACTCCCCCAAAATTCCTATTTGATTTCTTATGCCCACCTACCATATATCAAAACCTTAATGAGGAAAGTGGTGATGTGGAAGGAATAACTATAACAGCTTTCTGGTTGGTCTCCCTGCCTAAGTTTCTTTCTCCCAAAGTCAACCCTCCATTCGAAAAGATTTTCCTAAAACCCAGGTCTATGTCACTCTCTATTCAATAAATACTAATGAATCTCTACTCTTTCAGGATCAAATATAAAATCCTTTGTTTAACTTTTAAAGTCCTCAGGCTTTATGACCTGGTCCTTTCCTACCTTGCGAGCATTCTTATATTGACTGCCCCTCATGCCCAGAAATCTTTCCCTCCTTCCCTCTGCTTCCTGGCTTCCTTCAAGTCTCAGTTAAAGTCCTACCTTCTGCAAGAAGCCTATCCCAGTCCTTAATCTTAGTTCCTTCCCTCTAAAATTCCCTGTCTGTTTCAGTTTCCTTATTTGCAAAATGAAGATAATAATAGCACCTACTTCCCAGGTTTGTTGTAAGGATAAAATAAGATCATATTTGCAAAGCACTCTGCAAATGTTGAAGCATCATATAAATATTATTATTATTACACAATTGTTTGCATGTTCTCTCCCTCATTAGAATGCGAGCTTTTGAGAGCAGGGAATGTGTTTTTTTGTTTGTTTGTTTGTTTTTTGCCTCTCTTTGTAGCCCCAGTACTTAGCACAGTGCCTAGAATACAGTAAGTAGTTTAATAAGAAAAACTGTCACTTGGGCTCCACCTTGAACTTCCTGTAGCAATTTGCTTAAAAAGCATGTCATGTACCCTGCTGAAGTTTGCAAAATCAAGCTTGAGACCTCAACGAAAGCTGTAGTTTTAACTGACTAGTTTTCTGTTTTTCGTGATGTGGAAATACTGATCTTCTCCTTCTATCTGTAAAATTCCATTGAACATTACTTAATGTAACTGAATGGTATAAAGAAAGGCTATGATATCTTTGTGGGGTGCTATATAGTGATCATTAGCCAGTGTTACCTTCACTGACTGAATAAGTTGCAGTAAAATCTGTCTCTGACGGGTACTGGCTTATTGACAGTGACTAAGTTGATGAATTTACCCGAAAGTGGCAGCCAGTAGAACAGTGGATAGAACTCTGGGCCTCAAGCCAAGAAGACTTGAGTTTAAATCCAGTCTCAGATACTTACTGGCTGTAAGACTCTGGGCAAATCACTTATCCTCTGTTTGCCTCAGTTTCCTCAACTATAAAATGGGGATAATAATAGCATCTACCTTCCAAGATTGTTGGGGGATCAAACCAACAAAACTTATATAGTGCTTAGCAAGGAGCCTGGCACATAGTAGGTATTATATAAATGCTTATTTTTTTCCCCAGTCACCACTTAATAAATGCTAGTTGACTGACTGACTGACCTTTCCATATAAGTAAGAATCCAGTTGTACTGGTCTCCTTGATATTTCTGAAACATGACAGTTCATGTTTTGCTTCCTGTGACTTCTCAGTTACTTAGCTGAATTTAGTGATTGAGATAGCCAGGTCTCTCTCCCTGTTTCCTTTGCTGGAAGAGGCCTCAACCACAGTAAATTTCCAGCCTCTGGGATTCTCACACAAACTGGTGACTTGGGATCCCTATCTCTCCCTCTTGGCACCTCACATCCTGAGCTCTCAAGTGAATTTATCTTAAAAATTTGATTTGAGAGCACATACTTGCCGTTCTGCATGAAAAACAAGAAAACAAAAAAACAACACTAGTTGCTAGTTAAAACTTGAGTTTACCCTTTCTGAAATGTAAATACCTGCAAGTCAGGATCTTATCTTAAGCTTAGAGTCCTCCACAGAGTTCTGTAAATAGAAAGTACTCAATAATGACTGGTAACAGTGACTCAATCTTTCCTCCCAGAAAGTCTCTGGAGACTAGTAATTTTGAGACCCTAAAGGAGACTTATAATTAAGTGGGACTTAAATGCCTAAGAAAAAGAATGAGAAAATTATGCCCTCTCCTCACTCTTGACTTCCTTGCCCTACCTTTTTCTGGCTATATGGCCACAGCTAGCCCAGTGTTTGGTAGGCCCCAAAAGAAACTGTGGGAAGGAGAGGTATTAGGCTGCCTAGCAGACTGAAGGTCTACAGAGCCATTGTGCTGACCTCATTGTTGTTTGCCTGGGAAACCTAGACTTCACCATGCTAGGAAACAGAATCACTTCCATTTGAATTGTCTTAAGATGATTTTGAAGATCCCCTGTCAAGATAAGGTATCAGACACTGAGGACCTTTCTTGAACTGGACTATCAAGCATTCAAACCTTATTATAGAGCAAAACTAATGTACCTTTGCCAAAAAGACTATTTTATGTAGAACTCACACAAGGCAACCACTCACATGGATATCAGAAGAAATAACACAAGGACACCTTCAAGATCTCCCTGAAGAACTTTGCTATTCATTGTGAGATATGGGAGACACTGGCACATGACTGCCCAGCCTGGTGTGCTTTATGAGCAAAGCAGAATTGCAGTAGCTCAAAAGAAACGTGAGGTGCAAATTTAGAGACATCTCCACTCCAAATGTTCATATGGACTATTTGTGCCCAACCTGTAGTAAAGCCTTCTGAGCTAGTATTGATCTGATCAGCCACAATCAGACACACTGTACCTTGACCTGGCATCATGATGTCATTTTGGTCCTCTTTGATTACGAAGGACAACAATGGATCAGGTCTCCTGCGGCAAAGCCAAAAATTGGAGGACTGACCAAGACAATGGTCAAAAGGCTCCCTTTTGTTTATGAAATTGTCCCAGAGAGAACCACAGTAGATCAAGTTCTACCAGAACTGGATTTGAATTTGCTGGCTGTATGACTGGGCAAGACTCTCACTTTCCTCATCTGTAAAATGAAAATGGGCCACAAGGTGGTGCAGTGTTGGGCTTGAAGTCAGGAGGACCTAAATTCAAATCAAGCCTCAGACACTTACTAGCTGTGTGACCCTGGATAAGTCACTTAAACTTTGTTTGCCTCAGTTCCTTCACCTATAAAATGAGCTGAAGAAGGAAACAGCAAGAAAACTTGGCCAAGAAAATTCCAAATGAGGTCATGAAGAGTCAGACATGACTAAACAACAATAACAAAAAATGATAATAATAATGGGAACCTGATTATGCATATATGTTACAAGCATTTTTCTTTGCTTTGCTTTTTTTATTGGGAGTGGGAGAAAGAGAAAATAAGTGCTTGTTAATTAAAAAAAAGATTTAAAGGAAAACAAAATAATGATAGCAACTATCTCACAGGGTTATTGTGAAGATCAAATGAGATAATGTATGTTAAGTGCCTCACAACCCCTAAAGTATTTTGTTAATATGACCTATAATTAGAGATTATCTGTTTTAACTCCCTTATTTTGTATATGTTCTCACCCTTAGTGAAGCCAAATAGTCATGTTCATGCTGTATAAAAGATGTTAATTTCCTTAAGAGTGAGAAGGAAGACTCCTTACTAACAATTAAATAAAATGGATGAGTGAATGTTTCTTGGTTTCCCCAAGAAATACACTTGATGTTTTGGCTGCAACCTGATTTTTTAACTAACCTATCTGCCCCCTTCTTATTAACAAGCTCCTAAATTTCTGTTCCCTCCTTCTTTTCAAGTCAGATCACAACCTATATTACTTTGGGTAAATTTCTTCCCCATTTCTGGGCTTCAGTTTCCTCCTTTGTGAAGGGAAGTAGTTGAGCCTCTGGGGCTCCACCCAGCTCTAAATCACTGTTTCTTGCATAAAAAATCAGCTTCTAAAAGGAGGCAATATCCCCCTACCCACCCACTAGAGGCTACCAGATCCTCCATAGGGCATAGAATTTGTCTCCAACCTTTCTGGGGCTGGCAAGAGCAGGCCACCATAACACTGGCAAGAAGGTGGTAGTTTGGGTTAAAATCTCCTCTTATAGAGATGGTTAGATAATAGGTAGTGGGAAGGATCTAGGAAGACATACGTAAGAGCTTCTGACTTTTTGTGTGTGGGCAGCTTGTAGTCCTATGCCTTCCATGAATTGCTAGGTTTACACATTGCTAGGTTAACATATATCCTCATTTGAACCTTATAACAACCCCATGAGGTCCATGCTATTATTTTCCTCATTTTACATATGAGGAAATTGAGTCTGAGAAAGGTTAAGTTACTTGCCCAAAGTTGCACAGCTAAGTAAATAAGTAGATGAGACAGAAATTTAAATTTGGGTCTGCCCTCCAAGTCCATCACTAATCTATCTCCTAGCTGATAGGATTTGGGATACAGTTTCCATGAAGGTTATTGAGGTCCACTTGGGTGGGAAATGAACAAATTGAAAGAACAGAGCTAGCCAGCATAAAGTTAGCCTAGAAGATCAAATGCATCTACACACCAGTTGGATTCAATAAACTGAATCCATTTTCTTTGTTGGACTCACGCATCGCCTGATCATCTGTCACCTGATGCTGAACCGTTTGAAGCCTGTAACTCAGACTTGGCTTTGTTGTGTGTTTCAATTTTCCATCAGCATTCCTATTTGACTTCACTTCCCGTATCCAGTTCATTGATCCATTCTCTAAGGTCCTGGGGTTGGTTCCCAACTGCCATCACTGATGGAGTATCCTCATTATATTTTCTTCTCAAGTTCTTGAAGCACAAAATAATTCAAGGAATATCATGGCACCTTCAATGAAGCCATAGTTCTTTCCTGACTCTTGACCCCCTGGCTTTTTGCCCAGGGGCTGAACATCATGGCCCACTATCTTCCCACTCTTGTTATGTAACCCCACTCTGGCATGGGGAGCTGACTACCATGGTGAACCCTCTCTTTGCCTCATTTTTTTTTTTTGGTGAGGCAGTTGGGGTTAAGTGACTTGCCCAGAGTCACACAGCTAGGAAGTGGTATGTGTCTGAGGCTGGATTTGAACTCGGGTCCTCCTGGCTCAAGGGCTGGTGCTCTATCTACTGTGCCACCTAGTTGTCCCTGTGAACCCTCTCCTAATGGAGCTGTCATACATACATGTCTAAATTCTTCCCTGAAGCAGGAACTAGACCCTTCCATGATTGAGAATATAGCCCTTTAGAGGTAACAACAGGAATAATCTGGTATGCAAGGAACAAAAAAAGAAGATCGTACGGAACTTCCGTTACATGGTTTGTTTTTAAGGATATGTTGTATTTAATAAGGAAGTAGCAAAATTGCATTGTTTGTGTTCCCTTCTGAACTTCCTTTTTGTTTTCTTCTGTATTTCTAATACTTCACTGTTATTTTTTCTTTTGCTTTTCTATTCTATTTTCTACTAATTCTCCTAAACCACCAAAAGAAACCAACTTTCAAAAAGAAAAAGAAAAGAAAACAAGGGGGCAGCTAGGTGGCACAGTGGATAGAGCTCTGGTCTTGGAGTCAGGAAGACCCGAGGTCAAATCCAGCCTCAGATACTTGACACTTTAGCTGTGTTACCCTGGGCAAGTCACTTAACCCTGATTGCCTCACCAAAAAAGCGAAAGACAAAAACAAAAGAAAAAGAAAACTTTCTAACAATTGTAGTAAAGCAAAACATATCGACACACTGACTATTTCTGAAAATGCTTTGTCTCATCCCAGTTCTCTAGTTCATCACTCCTCTGCCAATAGCATGCTTCATCAACAGTCTTCTGAGGTCATGATTGATCCCCGTATCAATTAGAGTTCTGATGTATTTCCACGGTTGTTTTCCTTTACGTGGTTGTGGTCATTGGCAAATTGTTTTCCTGATGCTTGTTAATTGGGGGAAGATTGTTTAAACAAAAAAAATGGCCTTCAGATTTTACTTATTTTATTCTGTGTCATTTGTTGTTGTTATTGTTGTTACTTCAGTCATGTCTGACTCTTCATGACCCCATTTGGAGTTTTCTTGGCAAAGACACTGGAGTGGTTTGCCATCTCCTTCTCCAGATCATTTTACAGATGAGGAAAATGAGGCACACAGGGTTAAGTCTAGGATCACACAGGTAGTAAGTGTCTCAGGCTGGATTTAAACTCAGCTATTCCTGACTCCAGGCCTGGCACTCAATCTGCTGTGCCACCTACCTACCTATATCAGTTTATACAAGTCTTCTATGAATTGTGTTGGAAGGTGGGGTGGGAGTGGGCATTTCCACAGCACTCTGTGATACCTTCTATTCAGAAGCTCCAACCAATGGATCTGTAAACTCCATGGAGGGCATTAGTGTAGATTTTTTCAATAATTTCTTGATATTTTCTCATGAACTGTAACAGAACCAGTTAGCTCTCATGGATCAATTAATGGAGGATCTGGCTGTTATAATCTGAATTGAACAATCTAAAATTAACCTGGCACAAACCCTCTTAGAGCTCATTAAATATCATTCTGGAACCTAGACATTCTTCAGTGTCCAACCAAACCAACAACAAACCCCGCCCCCAAGGGCCATACCCACTTCATTCTCCAATTCATGTCTGTGTCTCATCTCCCCAGAAACCTATGTAACCCCGAGGGTACAAGACTCAAATAGACACCAGCAAAATGGACCTAGAGTATTGCAGAGGAGGACTGCTTATGCTTCCATGTTCCCAGACACTATTTGGTGACATGCTCATCTAAAGGCCAAAGGAGATGGAGCTCTGGCATGAAGGGGCCTCCAAAAGCAAATCTTTCACCCTTCTGGAAATCCAAACCACATATTCCTGACCCTTGACCTAGAATTTTTAGAAAAATGGGTACTCTAAAGCTGGCATCTGGTAACTCAGAGTACTTTTCATTTTTTTTTTAAACACCTCTGGCTCTGGAATCATTTGATTAATCTTGTCCCAGGAACCTCCATCCTCTCAAATTCTATTTATCCCTTGAATAGGCCTAAGAAGGAGACAGCTAGATGATGCAGTGGATAGAGCACCAGGCCTGAAATGAGGAAGATCTGAGTGCAAATCTAACTTCAGACATTACTAGCTGTATGAACCTGGGCAAGTCACTTAACCCCCTCCTTGCCTCAGTTCCTTATCTGTAAAACAGGGACGTACTAGAGAAGGAAATAGCAACCCCCTCCAGCATCTTTGCAAGAACACCCTAAGGACTTTGTCATGGGGTCGTGTAGAGTTGGATGTAACTGAATGACTGAACAACAACAAAGGCTTATGAAGGAAGAATGCTAGGAATTGTGGTCAAAAGCCCTGCAGAAGAGATTCATCAGTCCTTCTACTTCCCCTTCTGGGCCTTCCTGCTGTTGGTAGGGATGGGGTTGGACCAGATGGCTAAAGTTCTGTACTGACTCTCAGACTCACAATGTCCTTATAGTGAAGGTTCAGCACACTCTTCCCCTTGTCCAGCACTGGTTAGAGAGGTAAATGAAGATTCTGTTCACTAAATTGGAACTAAACAGGACCTTTGACCCTTTTTTTTTCTTCCAAATTTGGGAAGGCAGTAATAAAAACAATTGACATTTATTTAGCCCTTTAAAATTTACAAAGTATTTTACATACATCATCTCATTTGAGTGGCTCAACAGCTCTGAGAAGGTCTTATACCATAGGCCTTATAATCATCTTTATGAAGATGAAAAAACTGAGGTTTTAAGAGGTTAAGCAATTTGCCTGTGGTTACGTAGGTAAATATTCCAGGTGGAATTTGAAGCAAGGTCTTCCTGATTCCCAATCCAGGACTCTACCCTCTAGGCCATACTTCCTTCTCAGTGGAAAGGAATGGAAGATATTGGATTTTCAGAACTCTGTGCTGAGAGTAGTGCTTTTTGGAGTGTGCAGTGTGCCGATAAAAGTTTGGGAGTGGTTTTTTGCTTGTTTTAGCTACTTATTAACTCAAATTTCATGTAGCACCAGGGGACCCTCTCACATGAGGAGCCTACAAACACCACCCCAGGTTTGGGGAACATTGTGTGTGTGGGGGGGGGGGGTACAGAATGCCAGCATACAATGGAAACATAATTCACAAGCTCCCACCAATGTCTGTGTGTTGCTTCTTTGAAATTTTTACTTTGTAATCTGTTTTGAATTGTGATCTAATCCTAGAACCCCAATCAGTATGTTGCCTTGATTAAAAACTATCCTACAGTAACTTACGAGCTGTGACAAAGCCAACTCTTTATGTAACTGGAGAAATGCAAATTTGAGAAAGAGGAAATAAGAGTCCTTGTAGTGTATAATAGATTACAGAGAAGGTATTAATAGACCCAAGAAAAGTGAAGCCAATTTGGCAATAGGAGGCATCCATGACCACAAAGGATTTACAACTTTTTAGGACTATAGGCCACCATCAACACTGTATTCTGTACTTTTGTGGCTTGACTACAACCCTCACAGATTTTCTCTAGCATCAAATATATTTTCAGTGGATCTCTGCTACTGCTATTACTTTTAAGGAATTGAAAAAGATGTCTCACCTCTCTCCCTACACCATCATATCCAAATCCACCATAGCCTTTTGTTGTGGAGACATGGATCTAATGTATCAGTACGAGTAATCTTCCAAATGTGCCACCCTTCCATGATATTTTATCTTTATACATCTTGTTCATAGAAGTTCTTTGCAGCCAAAAAGTAAACATATGATTTTGGGGGAAAGAGCTAGTATTAATGATGACAAAATAATGTCATCATTTGATGGGGTCTAGCAAACCACAGTGCTCCATCCAGATCATAAAAACCTGGGGCACCTAGAATAGGCTGAAAAATTCAAGCAGTGACAAATAAAGGGATAGCTTTTTTAGCTGTTTTAAATTATCTCTAGTATTTGCACCAAGTCTCCATAATCAACAAGCAGGCATCTTGTCACGGAGACTACAATATTCCCAACCCATCTGCCAGCCACTCATGTAAGCAATATTTCATTTAGAAAATTTCCAAGCCATGCAACCTTACCCAGATCTCATCAAACTGAACAGACAAGAGCTCACAGAAGACAACACTCTCTGATTAGCTGTCCACCATCCAAGCAAATTGTACTCTTCCCTTTCCACAAGAAGTGTATCTGATGGAATCTTCCATTTATAGTCAAGGTTATATCCCTACCCCTGTAACCTTCTTAAGGGGACTTGATGGGCAATACACACAGGCCTTGTCAAGACCCTTTGAAGTCTCACAGAAATTCTGGTGACTCCATCTTAGGTTTGATGTCAACTAGTCCTGTGGATGTTGTTCCTGAATAAAGGACTCTAAAGGAAAATCCTCTTAGCTATTGCAAACATTTCTACCCTTCTGCATTTCTGAGAATAAGCAGCAATGCTTCTACCTTCACAAAGGTATGTGTCCAGAATGGTGGTAGGCATGGCTCAATGTACCAGCTCCCCAAAGCACCTGAGGCAGCTTGGTTATTCTTCAAGGAATTTTTTCACCTATATAGTCTCCTATCCTAACCCATGTTGGATAAGGTCCACAATTTTTATTTTTTATGGTTTTAATCCATCAGTTAAAACAGAAATGGCAAAGAGAGAAAGAATTTGAAAGATGTTATTGGGTCCAATTTGGCCTTGATGAAAATTGAAGGGCCTAAAGAGAGTGTTAGCCAAGCTGTTGTCCATGATGCTGATTGAATTCTTCTTGTTTAGAGAGTGAAGGGGAAAATGATCAGGGGAAGGTGGAGAAGGCCCAGTACTTTTAGTGTAAATGGAAGTTTGAAATGCAGTGCAATAAGTCAACACTAGGAATTGGAAAGATAAGTAAATGAATTAAAGGGGAAAAAAGTCAGGGAAGCAGAGCCAAAACCAGAAATTACTGAATAGGTCTGAGATCAGAGTTGGAAGAGGGAAAGGTCTGAGTTTCATGCTATAAGAGTTTAGTGTTGAATAACAGATGAGGAATCAAGCTTGACAAAGAGCATCAGTGGACACGAGGTGGCTCATTACATCCCTATCCTGGATCGCAGGAAAAATTATCTATAGCTTAAATTTGACTCATGTCTAGAAATGGTAAATAAAAATGCTTCATATATATACATATATATAAAATATGATCTAAAAATACTTCATATATTTTATATTTAAGGAGGTTTGATGGGTCTGTGTGTGTGTGTGTGTGTCACACACACACATATAAAATAAGACAGCTAGTTATTTTCTCTACACAAAAGACTCTTAAACATGTATTGACAAAGACTCAATCATGGAGCAATAACTTATAACTACTATCACATTCTCCGGAGAAATTGAGAGTAAATACATCAAAACATGAGGCATTTTGGGAGATTGTTGAGTCAGTATTTTGCTTTTGACTTCCCAGTGTAACTTAGTCTGTCTGTGTCTGTGTCTGTGTTTCCGTCTGTCATCACTGAATCCATACACTACACTTTTGTAGCTTGGTTGGACTAGCCAGAGCTTAGATTCCCCTGGTCTAGCCTTTGTTAAGGGATCCCTTGAATTTGTCTTTTTGAGATACCATGTTTTCCAGAAATGCTGGACCCAGAGTGTGTGAGAGACCCTGAACATGTTAAGGACAAAGACTGCTCCAACCCCCCCCCCCCATCCCCCAGACTTGACATAACATGTTATTTGCGCCCTAAGCTGCACTAGACTGGGAAACTGTTTTGTGCATCTGGGATCCTTGTAGATAAACAGACCATTGTATCTTCATAGTCTAGCAAATTCTAAGGGAAAAGAATGATGCTTTTGCCATCTTAACTATTCATGATTTATCCTCCCCTGCCATTCCCATTTAGGTGGAGATTTCTGTTTCTTTCTCTCTTTGCCTCAATTTCATAAATATGAGAGTTTCTGTTTGGATTGTGAACTCTTTGCACTTGCCTATACATGCATGTTCATTTCTCTTGTAATAAAACTAGTTTTTCATGTAAATTTTGTGAAGTTGTGATTGCCTGTTGACATCTTCAAGAGCTCAGTGTGACCTCCATTACATGATGAGGCATCAGAGCACTTTTGTGGAGGATGTGAAATAATGTAATTTGTATGGTATGATATGATACTATATGTTATATCTATCTCTGTCTCTACCTCCCTACCTACATGTCTCTATTTCTGGGATTTTCTATGGCAGGAAAGAAGAAAGAAGAGAAAAGGAACAAAGCCAAGATGGTAGAGTAAAGGCAGGGACCCACCTGAGCTCTCTTCCAAGCCCCTTTAAATAATGACTGTAAACAAATTCTAGAGCAGCAAAACCCACAAAAGGGCACAATTTTCAGCCCAACACAACTTGGAAGGCCAGCAGAAAAGGTCTATTGCACCTGGGTGAGAGTGGGACACAGTCTAGCACAGGCTGCACCAGCACAGACCAGCCCCAGCAAACCGGAGCAGGCCTTGCGAGCCACCAAATCAGCAGCAGCTGTGGCTGCTTCCAGAGGTCTCAGCCCATAGACAGTAAGGAGGTCAAACAACTGGTCAGAAGATTACAGAGTTCTCTTTGATAGCACTGAGTTAGGACTTTTTTGCTTTGCCCATACTTGACTCTGGGTCACAGTCGTGGGTGACAGTCCCAGGATCAGGAGGAGCACTAGCACACCAGAGCTTGTAGACACAGTAGAGTAGGGACCTTCCTCATACTTCCAGGGCAGAAAAGAGTGCTTGTGGTCACTCAGAGAGTACAGCACAGGCCAGGAGAGTAATAAACACCCATCCTTAGATCACACCACCTTGGAAGAACTGAAAACTTGCAAGTCCCTAGAAGTATATCTGAAAATAGCTGCACAAAACCCTTGAAGCTTGGGACAATCCAACCTCTATTTTAGAAGCAGAGCCTTACTTTGACAAAGAGTTTAAAGTCAAGTAATAGGCTGGAAAAATGAGTAAACAACAAAAAAATCTGACCATAGAAAGTTGCTATGGTGACAAGAAGATCAAAACACACACTCAGAGCAAAACAAAGTCATAGCTCCTACATCCAAAGCCTCCATGATGGTCATAGAAAAACTCAAAAAGGATTTTGAAAATCAAGTAAGAGAGATAGAGGAAAAATTGGGAAGAGAAATAAGAGTGATGCAAGGAAATCATGAGAAATGAGTCAACAGCTTAGTAAAGGAAACACAATAAAATATTGAAGAAAATAACACCTTACAAAATAAACTAGGCCAAATGGTAAAAGAGGTCCAACAAGCCAACAAGAAAAAGAATGCCTTAAAAAGCAGAATTGTCCAAATGGAAAAGGAGGTATAAAAGCTCAAAGAAGAAAATAGTGCCTTAAAAATTAGAATTGAAAAACTGGAAGCTAATGACTTTATGAGAAATCAAGAAACAATAAAACAAAACCAAAAGAATGAAAAAAAAAAAGAAGACGACAACATGTAATATCTCATTAGAAAAACAACTGACCTGGAAAATAGATCCAGGAAAGACAAATTTAAAATTATTGGATTACCTGAAAGCTATGATTAAAAAAAAGAACCTAGACATCATCTTTCAAGAAATTATCAAGGAAAACTGCCCTGTTATTCTAGAACCAGAAGGTAAAATAGAAATTGAAAGAATCCACCAATCATCTCCTAAAAGAGATCCCAAAATGAAAACTCCAGGAATATTATAGCTAAATTCCAGAGCTCTCAGGTCAAGGAGAAAATATTGCAAGAGTCACAAAGAAACAATTCAAGTGCTGTGGAGCCATGGGTGGGATAACACATGATTTAGCAGCTTCTACATTAAAGGATAGGAGGGCTTGAAATATGATATTCCAGAGGGCAAAGGAAGTAGGAGTACAACCAAGAATCATCAAACCAGCAAACTGAATATAATCCTTCAGGCAAAAAAATGGGCATTCAATGAAATAGATGACTTTCAAGAATTCCAGATGAAAAGACCAGAGGTGAATAGAAAATTTGACTTTCAAATACAAAATTCAAGAGAAGCATAAAAAGGTAAACAGGAAAGGGAAATCATAAGGGACATAATAAAGTTAAACTATTTACATTCATACATTGGAAGATGATACTTGCAACTCATAAGAACTTTCTCATTATTAAGGTGGATAGAAGGAGTATATATAGACAAAGGGCATAGATGTGAATTGAATATGAAGGGATAATATCTAAAAAATTAAATTAAGGGATGGAGAGGAATATACTGGGAGAAAGGGAAAGGGAGATGTGGAATGGGGTAAATTATCTGACATAAAAGAGGCAAGAAAAAGCTTTTATAGTGGAGGGAAAGAGGGGTAAGTTGACAGGGAAGTGAGAGAACCTTACTCTCATCAGAATTGGCTCAAAGAGGAAATAATAGACACATTCAATTGGGTACAGAAATTAATCTTACCCTACAGGAAAGTAGGAGAGGAAGAGGATAAGAGAATGGGGGTGTGTGTGATAGAAGGGAAGGCAGATTGGGGGAGGAGATAGTTTGAATCAAAACACTTTTGAGGAAAGAGGGTGAAAGGAGAAAAAATAGAATAAACATGGGAGGAATAAGATAGAGGGAAACACAGTTAGCAATAGTAACTCTGAAAAAAATTATTGAGGCAAGTTTCTCTGATAAAGGCCTCCTTTCTCAGACAAATAGAGAACTGAGTCAAATTTATAAAAATCAGAATCATTCCCCAGTTGATAAGTGATCAAATGATATGAATGGTTTTCAGATGAAGTAATCAAAACTATCTATAGCCATATGAAAAAATGCTCTAACTTACTATTGATTGGAGAAGTGAATATTAAAACAATTCTGAGGTACTACCTCATACCTATTATGTTGCTTAATAGGACAGAAAAGGAAAATGACAAATGGCAGAGGAGATGTGGGAAAAATGAGACATTAATGAACTGTTGGTGGAGTTATGAACTGATTCAACCATTCTATAGAGCAATTTAGAACTATGCCTAAAGGGCTATAAAATCATGCACACTTTTTGAACTCCAATACCACTACTAGATCTGTATCCCAGAAGAGATAAAAAACAAGAAGGAAAATTATTCATATGTACAAAAATATTTATAGCAGCTCTTTTCTTGGAGCAAAGAATTGGAAATTGAGGGGATGCCCGTCAATTGGAGAATCACTGAACAAATTGTGGTATATGATTATGACGGAATACTATCATGCTATAAGAAATGATGAGTAGAATCCTCACAGAAAAACCTGGAAAGACTTATATGAGTTGATGCAAAGTGAAATCTACCATTATGTGCAAAGTAACAGCAATATTGTAAGATGATCAGTTGTGAATGATAACTTTTCTGAGCAATACAATAATCCAAGACAACTCTGAAGAACTTATGATGAAAAATGCTATCCATCCCCAGAGAAAGAACTGATGATGTCTGAATACAGATTGATGCATACCTTTTTTTTTCACTTTCTTTGTTTTTTTTTTTGAGGGGTTTTTTTTTTCTATGTTTTCTTTCACACATGATTATTATGGAAATGTTTTGCATGACTACACATGTGTAACCTATATAGAATTGCTTGGTTTCTCAATGAGAGAATTTGGAACTCAAAATTTTAAAAACAAATGTTAAAAATTGTTTTTATGTGTAACTGGAAAAAATAAAATACTAAATAAGAAAAATAAAAGAAAAAAGAAAAAAGAGAAAGTCCAGAGGTCAGAGTTACTCCCAAGTGAGTAGCCCTCTGTGCTTTAGAAAATAGTAGCCAAAGAAAAAGAAAATAATAGGGGGTCAAGGGATTGCAGAATCATTCCAAAAATTTCAAGTCCCTCAGCACATGTTCTGCAGCTCAGAGGATCTCAGGTGATTACCCCAAATATATTCACTATCCAGCCACAGCAGTGCTTTTTAAAGCATGATGCATATTTAATATAAAAAGTCAGGGCACAGAGCAATGGGTAAAAATTGATGAGATTATTTTGGTTCAATGTTGGGAAAAGTTTCTCAATTATTAAACCTGTCTCAAAGTGGAATGGGCTGCCTTGAGAAGTAATGGGTTTCCTTTTGCTAGAGGTTTTCAAGAAGCTGGATGAACATTTGTCAGTATTGTTGTTGTAAGTATCTTTGCATTGGATTAGGTTGCCTATTTCCTACCCTGCCACTAATTAACTGAATGATATTCAACATGTCACTTTCCTTCTCAAGGTCTCAGTTCCTCAACTGTAAAATAAAGCTATCTGGCTAGAGAAGGGTGTATCATAGACCAGTTTGGCAGTGTGATAAAGCCCAGAGACCTCATCTCAGAATAATGTTTTTTATATGCATAAAATAAGATTGTATTTGAAATCTATAGAACTATAAGGGAAATCAATTGGATTAAAATGTAGTTATCAAAATATTGGAAAAAAACAAGTTCACAGACCTAAAGTTAAGAAATCCTGGACTAGATTATAATCTTCAAGATGCTTTCCAGATATAACATTTTACGAATCACTCATGTAGTTCCTTTGGTATTCATGGACTTCCATTCCATCAAGCAACTTGATGCCAGGTAGTGAGAGATCTACAAGAAAGATTTCTCCTTCTGTATTTATTAGTTATGCCTAGAATTATGGGACCAGTAGGAGTGGGGAGCCCTCTACTGTCAAATTCTTTCTGTAGTTTATCAGAGACCCTAGTGTTATACCATGTAACATCCTGAAAAATAAAATTGGATTTAACCAGCATTTTCAGTTTTTAGGAGGCCCAAGTAGCAGGTTCAGTGTAAACAAAAAATGACAAGGGCAATAAAAAATTGCTCAATAAAAGCATGTTCCAGGATTGTAAGCTGTACTCTGAAATTGATGATCTGAATAGAAAAAAATAATGCTTACAATATTTATGATGTGTTTATATATGTAGGCCTTATTTCATAGACTGACAATGCATCAAGGACTTTTGTGAGATGTTTCTCGATGTATTGGTTCATAACCTCCACCCAGTAGCTGAGACCAAAGATTATTTAAATCACCAGTTATTTAGTATGAATATGAAGTATGTTGTCCCTCAAGTTGTTTTCACATCTCGCTCTAATTTGGGGCCACCTTTGCATCCACAGGAAAGATACACATTGGCATCCAAAGCCCAGACAGATTCTGAACAGTTCTTCACTCACTGCTGCTAACACTGTAGCAAGGTTTCAAAGTGCCTCCAAAATCATTCTGTTCTGTTCAAAAGCAGTTAGTGCTTGGGAAAAAATGAAGGCTGTAAATTTTCTGTGACTTAGGAGAAACTTTACCAGGTACTTAAAAGGATAAAAGAAGGGAAAAGGGAAGAATATTCTAGCATTTGCTGCATTTACATATAAATTCTTTGGCCATAACTCACATCAGTTTATATATTAGATATATATGAGTCTATGAGTTCATTTATGTTTTATCATTCCTATTCAAAAACATGTTTTCCCTTGATCAAGATTTTCTAGGGAATGCAAAGGGTCTTATTTAAGTGGAAAATAGAAATAACTGTAACAACCTTTTGTATTTCTTTCTATAATTCTTTCAGTCTTCCCATAAATTCTCTTGCTTACATTCCTATCCAGAAGGATTTCTAAGAATCTCATTATGCCATATTTATCTCAGCTACAATGTATATTCACCTGAGATTGAGTCATTGGTCCCAAGTTACTCAATGAGTCAGTGGCATAACTAGGAATAGAATCAGAACACACTGATTCTGAATCTCATGCTCAGACCGCACTCCTTCCCCTACTCCTTTCTCTAGTCATCCCCTTCCTCATCAGTTTTTTTTTTGGAGGGGGGAGAGGAGAGGTTACTTCCCAGTTATTATAATATAGATCAATGTTGGGAAGAGACAGAAGGATTTGGGTTCTGGTACTTATTTGGTTTTCTCAATATCCCCAATGGAAAAATGTTTTTTTTTTTTTTAAGTAGGCACTTGATAGGAAAAAACCTCCATAAACAAGAATAAAACTAACAACAATAGCTCACATTTATATAGCAATTTGCAGTTTACAAAGCACCTTCCTCTGAACAAATCAGTGTATAAGTAACACCATTTGAATAGATGAGGACAACTGAGGCTTATAGAGGTGAATTATTTTAGGATCATAGATTTAGAACTGAAAGGAACTTTAGATAAACAAATTTATTTCATTCTCTCCATTTACATTTGAACAGATCCAAAAAGGGGTAAGAATTTGCCCAAAGTTACAGAATTAGTAGAAGAGTAAGGATTTAAACTTAGTTCCTTTGACCTCAGTCTCAGCATTCCTTCCATTGTACCATGGTATTACCCTCAAAGCTTTGCAGGCATCTCTGACACAGCCATGTATCTTCCATGTCTAGACATCAAGTTCTGTGTATTTTTCTTTCAGTATATGCTAATCTTTTCTCTTCACTTATATTGACACCACACTCGGCCATTTCTTTCATTTTATCAAGTCTGGATTACAGTAATTATGTCTTAGTTGGCTTCCAACTCTAGACCCTCTTTATTCTAATTCATCCTGTACTCCTTTACCAGAAAAAATGCTTCTTTAAAACTCTTTTTAATCCCCTCACTCCTATATCCTAAAAGCTATAATAGTTTTCTGTTTCTTACTACATAAAATTAAGCTCTTCTTTCTAGTTTTCAATGCCCCCAGTAGTAGTATGACTCCACTCTATTATCACAACTTATTTATTTTTTACCACTCTGACATGTACTCTTTTATCTAGTCAAACTGGCTTTTTTCACTGTTCTCTAAACACATAGTGCTTAGTCCCAATTTCATTTTTTCACTCATGTATTTCCCCTTGCTTCCAACATCCTTCCTTCTTATCTTCAGCTATCTAAAACCTAAACATCACTCTATGACAAAAATAAGTCACATTTCTAAGCCAAAGTCTTCCCTGATTCCTCCATCCAATATTGAGTTTTTCAGCTTCAATTTTTTGAATTTTCATCTGAACACTTACCACAACTAGAGGCTGAACTATATTACTTAGTATTTTATTATTTACTGGTTTATATTTTTTTCTTTAATTACTTCTTGTAGGTTAGTTTTATATCCCTAACTTTTGTAGATATTGAATAAAGGGACTATGAAAATATTTTCTCTCCCCTAGAAAGTAACTGTGAACTTAAGGACACTATCTATATTGCCAATATTAAAATATCAGTGCAAGGTTAAAAAAAGATTTTTAGTAGATCAGAACAATAATTTTAACATTCAAATTTGTTATGCAATCTTTTATTTTCTCAACTGAGCTTTCCTCGATTTTTTATTAAGTGAGATTCAATTCAATACACATTTATTAAGTACTTACCCTGGGGAAGGCATTATGCTAACCCTTAATGATACAAAGATAAAAATCAAAATCACTACCCTCAAGGAGCTTACATTCTATTTGGGGTGAAATAATACATACACATATGCATACATGTATATATGCATACATACATATATACAATCAAAAGTAAGTACAATTTTTTTTGATGGAAAGGAGAACACTAACATTTGAGGAGATCAGGAAAGAATTCAAGATGGAAGTGGCATTTAATACATCCTAGGAGAAAGCTAAGGCCTGCAGAGAAGTTGAGGTAAGGGGGGGGAGACTTTTTCAGGTATGGTGCAGCCTATGCAAAGGCAAGGAGGCAGAAGAGTATCAATGACTTATCATATAAATTATCTGGGCCTGATCCTAATGAAATAAGTGTGCAAAGCATCTTGGAGTAGTATATAAATGTTATCTTTTTAAAAACCTAATTATTATATTAATGTCATCTTTGAAAACGTCTTTCTCCTTTCATTTAAAATGGCTTCCTTCCTTCTCTCCCTCTTTTCCTTCCCTCCCTCCCTCTCTCCACTTCCTTCCTTTCCTCACTTTTCCCCTTCCTCTCTTCTTCCCTCTCTTCCCTTCCCTTCTTTCCTCCTTCCTTCCTTTCTTCCTTCCTTTCTTTCTTTCTCTCCTTTCTTTCTTTCTTTCTTTCTTTCTTTCTTTCTTTCTTTCTTTCTTTCTTTCTTTCTTTCTTTCTTTCTTTCTTTCTTTCTTTCTTTCTTTCTTTCTTTCTTTCTTCCTTCCTTCTTTCCTTCCTTTCCTTCCTGCTTTTCTTCCTTCCTGCTTTCCTTCCTTCCTTCCTTCAACCTATCTCCTTTCTTTCCCTCTCTCCCCTCTTTTCCTTCTCTTCTGGTCTCTCTTCAGTTTTATTCCTCTTCCCTCGTCAACATTCTGACTGTTCGTCTCTTTTCAGTTCCTTACTTTGTATCTTCCTTTTTTCTTCCCCTAGCCTTCCCCCTCCAGCCCAGCTGGCCCATCCCAGCACTCTGGCCAGCTCCTTTCGACCCCGCCCCTGAGGTGTAGGCGTTAGGGGGCGGGGCCGGAAAAAGGGCCTGGGGGATGGAGCTAAAGAGAAGGCTAGAGGGAGGAAGGGAGCCTGGAAAAGAGGAAGTCGGGAGCGCGCGCGTAGACGAAACCGGGAGTGCGGACCGCCCGGCTATATCTGCGCCTGCGCAGTGGGACTCGTGGGGCCCGACGGGACGGAGGAGACAAGATGGCGGTGCGAGCGATGCGGGGGATTGTGAACGGGTCTGCGCCCGACATGTCCAGATCCGGCAAGGGCCCCATGTCAGGGGCCCGGGAGCAGGCGCTGGCCGTCACCCGAGACTACCTCTCTCAACCCCGCCTCAGTGAGTACCAGAAGTCAGGGAGCGCCGGCCCTTTCCCCGTCCCACCCACTCACCTGCCGAGGCTGTGGCGAAGTGTCCCTCCCTCCGCCCTCCCTCCTGCCCCCGGAGCGAACCCCATATGGGCCCCCGTGGGAGCCGCGTTCGCCCTCCCTCTGTCCGACAGGCTTTGGGGCAGGACGGGAGCCCCCCTCCCCCCAGAGCCGGACTCCTCACTGCTTGTTGCTGGGGCCCGCCGGGGAGTCGGGGAGTCTCCCTCCCCTGCACCTGGCTGTCAACCTGCGGCTGAGCCTTAGGCTCGGGCTTCGTTGTTCTAGGGGCTGCGCATCTGCCCCCGCCTCCCCTCCCCAGGGCTCTCAGGTGTGTGCTGAGCCCGAGCTGCCAGCCATTCCTGGCATCGTGGTCAGGTTCTCCCCGGAGGAGGGGACCAGGGAGTCTGGGCTCGGTCTTCGGTGGGGGAGGGAAGCTCGCTCCCAGGAGGATGCTGAGGCTCGTAGGGGAGAACTGCAGGGAGCCTTCGAGGTCATTGAGCTCAGTCGTGACTTCTCTCTCGGAGGGCCAGGAATTCGCCTCAAGTCATCCAGCAAGACAGTGACAGAACTAGAGCCCAGATCTGGCTTGCACTCCAGTGCCTTTTTTTTTTTTCCTACTAGTAGGGTTTCTGATGCTGATTGGAATTATCCGTAGTGCGGACGAAGCCTGATTGTCCTGGTTCCTTCCCCCCACCCCCAGCCCACCTTCTATTCCTATAGACTTATTTCCCTTAATCTTTTTTGCTATGCATTGTTCAGTGCTGCTGTCATTACAGGAAGGGCCTAACAAGCCATGTTAGGGAAACCAGATTTGTTGCAGAGGAGATAGAGCTCTCTGACTGATAAGAGTCCAGTTTCATAGTAACTACCATGTTCCCCTTGGACTGAAGATGAACAGACTGGACCATATTTGGAGTTGTTTTGTCAATGCTTGATTTTCCATTGTGGTGTTTCTAAATTGGTGAGGTCACATTTTTACAATTTACCATAATTGCCTACATAGTTCTTGTCCCTGGGCGGTTCTCTGCATAGACTGAAAATAAGATAAATGGTTTTTGCCGAGGCTTTTCTCCTGTCTGACTAATCCGGCCCTGATCACTCACTGTGTCATGTGACAGCACTGCAGAGTAACAGGGAATAACAGCAAAACTGATTTCCTCATCCATGGTATGTCCCTTTCTTTGGAGGACCCATTAACTAGAAATTAGCTTGTGAAGTCCAGTATTATCCAAAATGAGGAATTCTTGACAAATGTTGCATCAATTTTTTTTCATAGATTTGTGAAATAAATGCTTAAGAATCTTTGTTGTTGTTGTTAAGTCTTTTCATTCATGTTGGGCTCTTTGTGTCCCCATTTGAGATTTTCTTGGCAAAGATACTGGAGTCATTTGCCATTTCCTTCTTCAGCCCATTTTAAAGCTGAGGAAACTGAGGCAAACAGGGTCACACAGCTAGTAAGTGTCTGAGGCTTAAGAATCTACCATTATTCAATTCAACAAACATTTATTGACCAATACCTGTCTGCAAGGCACCAAAGATAGGGATGAAAATGAAAACTAAACAAAACAAAACATGGTCCTTTCCCTCGAGGAATTTAACATTCAACTGGAGGATTCTTGTGTCAGGTGAAGGAAAGAACCTTTCCTTTTGAGTTAGGAAAGTTGGCACTAAATAGCTATGTGACCTTGGGAAGTCACTTATACTTTCTGGACCTCATTTTCCAATTTTGTACAATGGTGGACTTGGAGTAGATGTTTTCCAAAGTCTATTCCGGCTATGTAAATCTTTAAATGAACTTCTTTTTCATGGATGATGTTCATGTGTTCTTTTTTTCATTTTGTCTCAACTTATTTCCAGGAGTGTCTGCAAGAAAAAAAAATTGTAGCATTAGAAAGGTGAAGTAGCTCCAAAGTATTTGGAGTAGTTATTCAATGTATACTTTGTTTTACATAGCTCTCTTTAGAGTCTTTGAGGGAGGTTGAAACTTATGTACTTTAAACCCAGTCAAGTTTGAAATGTTGTATAAACACTATATTAGCAACATTGTTTAAACCTTGTGGTCATAGGTCATAAAACTATTTAAACCTCTTACTCCGTAGGTCACAGAAATTAGAGCTGGAAAGGATTGTAGAAAACTTCTTTCCCAGCTTTCTTATTTTATGGATATGGAAACTGAGGAATATGGAAGTTGAATTGTGCTGAGTAATATTTTAGTGATTAGCCTATTAACTTTTACTTATCTGTGTGTCTAAAAGTAATGGAAGTTGAATGTGCTTTGTGCTTGAGGTTTTAGTGTAAGCTTAGTTTTTCCTGCCACTATTCAGGAAAGCTTGGATGGTATCTCATGTAGTTTAGAGACAATGCTGGAATAGCGTTTTTTTAGACATTTGCAATGTTAAGTACTAGTTACCAGCGTCTGCTCTTGAAAATCTATTTAATTTTGAATTTTTCCATTTTAAAGTTGACTGATGCTATCACCATAGGTGATATTTGTAACAAAATATTTACTATGTACATATTTTCAAGACCTTTCTCTGGGGGCCTCAGTTTCCTCATGAAAAATGGGAACAATAATACCTAACATTCTGGGTTGCTGTGAGGAAAATGATTTGTAAATCTTGAAGTGATATAGAACTGAGTTGATTCTTCTGATTAATATTATTGGTGATTCTAGGTGGCTAAAGGAAAGGAAATTCCAGATGATGGTGGCCAAGACTTCTACAGCTTTTGAGACCTTTCTCTTGGAAGATAGTCAGTGAAGATCAGTCAGAAATTAAGTGGAGTTGGCAAATAATAGCTAAGGATATGTACTTAGCATTTGAATAGTAATAGCTAGCATTTGTGTAGTAACACTTTCAGGTTCAGGAAGCACTTCACAGATATTTTATCCTCACTGGTACCTTGGGAAATAGGTGCCATTATTATCCCCATTTTATCAACGGGGAAACTAAGGTAGCCAAGAGTTAAGCAACTTGCCCTGGGTCACACCAGTAGGAAATTTCTGAGACCAGATTTGAATTCAGGTCTTCCTGATTCTATGTCCAGTGCTTCATCCAGCAGTTTTTGTGCTTTTGTGAGATAACAACAGTAAAAATAATAGTTAACATTTACATAGCAATTACTGTGTGCCAAACAACTGTGCTAAGTCCTTTACAATTATTATCTCATTTGATCCTCTCTGCTATCCTTGGTGTAATTATTATGCCCATTTTACAGATAAGAAAATTGAGACAGGGGTTGAATGACTTGTCCAGGGTAATACAACTTGTATATGTGTGTGAAGTTAGATTTGAACTCAAGCCTTCCTGATTCCAGGCCCTGTGCTTTCTCAACACTGTGCCACCTAGCTGCCTACTAGGTTTTTTATGCCATAGAAAAATTAGAACCTGATTATTTTAAGACCTTGAATGGTTCTGTAAGATACAGAAAGTTTGTGGATTTTGAAATAGATCAGTTTCTTTCAGTAATCATAACCCAGAGTTAACTTTGGTAAAATTTTGAAATAACCAAAGCTTTACTTGCAGTCTTTTAGAACCTTCATCCCACTTCTGCTTCCCCCATCCCAATACTTCCAGGTTTTCAGTATTTTGGTTTTTGATTGCCCTTTATTGTGGAAAGTTTATGAGATACATAATTGCTTTAAATTTTGTTTGAATAATGAGTCTGAGGTTAAAAGGGTGGGTCTTATATTATGCAACTGCCACAGAATTTCCCCTTGAAAATTTCACAATCATTAAGTAGCTGGGGTATTGTTGGGAAAAAGTCTTGCCCTGCCTAAGGGTGGGGAAGTGTTAGAATGTCTTCTGACCAAACTTCAGTTTTTCTTGAGATTTTGAAGAAGCCTGGTAAATTGTTCCTTGTTTAATGATTTAAACATGTAATGGTATGCCTCTTTGAATTGAGTACCGAACACCTAAATATCTATTTGTAGAGTTTCTTTTCTTGAATTTCATAAGATCCCAAGCTAAAAGGAACTTTAGAGAGTATCTGTTCTAACCCCATCATTTTGCAAATGAGGAAACCGACCCAGAGAAGTGAAGGCAAATCAATACATATTTATTATGGGCTTACTATTAAGCACTGGGGATACAAGAAAAAAAAAAACCTTTGCCTGCCCTCAAGAACCTTACATTCTAATGGGGGAGACAATATGAAGTAATAAATGTTTATTGACTGATTCGACTTATATACTGGGTAAATTGGAGATGAATTGCCTAATGTCACATAAGCAGAGCCTAGAAGGTCCCACTCCTGATCCAATGTTCTTTCCACTTAAGTAGGCTAAAGGAAATTTTTAGGGGGGGGAACCCCAACACATTCTTTTTTTTTAAAATAGTATTTTATTTTCCCCCAATTACATTTCAAGATAATTTTTAGCATTCATTTTTAAAAGATTTTGAGTTCCAAATTTTTCTCCCTCCCCTCTTTGAAAATGATAGGCAGTTTGATATAGGTTATACATATGCCATCATGTAAAACATTTCTGTATTAGTCACGGTTGTGATAGAAGAAACAGATCAAAAGGAAGAAAAAACACCAAAAAGACTAAAGAAAGTGAAAAAAATAGGCTTCCATCTGTATTCAGAGTCTATCAGTTCTTTATCTGGATGTGGGTAGCATTTTCCTTGGTGAGACCTTTGTACTTGTCTTGGATCATTGTGTTGCTGAAAAGAGCTGAATCATTTCTTAGCTGGTCATCACACAATGTTGCTGATACAGTGTACAATGTTCTCCTGGTTCTGCTTGCTTTACTTTGCTTCAGTTCGTATAAGTCTTTCAAAGTTTTTCTGAAATCTGCCTGTTTGTCATTTCTTATTGCACAGTAGTATTCCATTACATTCATATACCACACCTTGTTCATCCATTCCCCAAATGATGGGCATCCCCTCAATTTCCAATATTTTGCCGCTGCAAAAAGGACTGCCATAAATATTTTTGCACATGTAGATCCTTTTCCCTTATTTGTGATCTCTTTGGGATACAGACCTAGTATTAATGAATCTAAGGGTATGCACAGTTTGGTTGCCCTTTGGGCATAGTTCCAAATTGTTCTCTAGAATGGTCGGCTCAATTCACAACTCCACCAGTAGTGTATTAGTGTCCCAGTTTTCCCACATTCTCTCCAATAATTATCATTTTCCTTTGTCATATTACCCAATCTGATAGGTATGAGGTGTATCTCAGAGTTGTTTTAATTTTCATTTCTCTGCTTAGAGGTGATTTAAAGCACTTCATCTTATGCCTATAGATAGCTTTGATTTCTTCATCTGAAAACTGCCCATTCATATTCTTTGACCATTTATCAATTGAGAATGGCTTTTATTATAAATTTTACTCAGTTCTCTATATATTTGGGAAATGAGGCATTTATCAGAGACACTTGCTGTAAAGGTTGTTTTACAGCTTTTTGCCTTCTTTCTAATCTTGGTTGCATTGATTTTGTTTGTACAAAAGCTTTTTATTTTAACGTAATCAAAATTATCTGTTTTAAATTTCATAATGCTCTCTATCTCTACTTTCATCATGAATTTTTCCTTTCCTCATAGATCTGACAGGTAGACTATTCCTTGTTCTTCTAATTTGTTTATGGTGTCATCTTTTATGTCTAAATCATGTACCCATTTTGATCTTATCTTGGTATACAGTGTAAGGTGTTGGTCTATACCTAGTTTGTATCCTATTGTTTTCCAGTTTTACAAGCAGTTTTTGTCAAATAGTGAGTTCTTATCCCAAAGGCTGAGGACTTTTGAGTTTATCAGACACTAGATTGCTATAGTCATTGACTACTCACTACTGTGTCTTGTATACCTAATCTGTTCCACTGATCTACCATTCTTTTTCTTAGCCAGATAGTTTTGTTGATTACTGCTTTATAATATAGTTTGAGATCTGGTATTGCTAGACCACTTCCTTTGTATTTTTTTTTTCATTAATTCGCTTGATACTCTTGATTTTTCAGATGAATTTTGTTATTTTTTCTAGCTCTATCAAATAATTTTTTGGTAGTTTAATTGGTATGACACTGAGTAAGTAAATTAATTTAGGTAGAATTGTCACTTTTATTATTTTGGCTCATCCTACCCATGAATAAATGATATTTTTCCAGTTGTTTAGATCTGTCTTTATTTGTATGAAAAGTGTTTTGTAATTGTGTTCATATAGTTCTTAGGTTTGTCTCAGCTCCAACACTTTCTTGCTGAACATTTCCGAAGAGAGGAAAGGTGTTTTTTTTTTTTTCTCCTGGTGGTGTTGTTTTTTGTTTTTGATGAGGAATGAATGGAAGTGCTTGTAAGGGTGTTTGCCTAACCCTTCTCTTTTTTTTGATGATGTTAACTTTAAGACAACATTATAATCAACTGAAATCTTTTCCTTGAGAAGTTATCATGTGGCAAAGAAGTGCTGGTTAAATATTGTTATAGGTTAAAATGTAGCATTAGATCTCTTTGCTCTGTATGTTTGCTTTTTAAATACACAACTATACAAGCCTGTGTTTGTACCTATGGCTTTAGATCTGAAACAGAGCTCAATGGTTTGGGGAACAATTTTACAGATAAGGAAACTGAGACCCAGAGAGATTAAATTACTTCCCCATGGGCAGGTAGTGTGACTGTCCCAATAACTAACTGCATTCTGCACTTTAAGAAGGTAGGGAGAATGGGATTGTGTGTGAACATTTCAGACTTTTCAGTTTAGTTAATAGTGTTTGAATTCTTTTTAATTCATCAGTTATTTCTTAAGGACAAAACACTCAATCTTTTTAGCTTTAATATTTTTCTACATTTTCTTAAAATTAAGCCAGTGAAAAAGCTATTTTTGTGACTTGAAATCATACTCAGATATTCAGTTTTGAAGAAAAAAAATCTGAGTAATATCACAGACTCTTAGGTTCCTGAAGTCAACCCCTAAAATTGGAAGCCAGACAACTTTTTTTCCAGTTATAAGCAAAGAAAAACAATTTTTTTAGAAGAAGGCAGCATGTTGCTGTAAGACATTGATTTCTAACCTAAAGTAGAGGTCAAGAGGAGCCTTTGAGGTGTCTTGGCCATAAGCCCTAACATTGTTAGTTCTGCTTTGAATACAGTCCCTTCATTCATTTAGCAAGTATTAAGAACCTAAGTCTGAGTGGAGCAGGAATACATTGGTTTATCCATTTTGGTGCTATAGACTTATTCTTTTCAAATTATCATGTAGTAAAACCAGGCATGAACAGGAAAAAATGTACATGTATAGTTTTTGTTAATATTGTATTTGTCAAAAGTATTCGACTCCCATCCTTTCTTCCCACCAAGTTGCCAAAGCTTAGGCTGTGTGAGGCATCTTAGCACCCATTGAACGAACTCAGAGATTTGTCCAGTTGCCCATTGAAGTACTGGGACTGGTTGCTGTATTTGGAAAACAAATCCTTTTGATATAATGACAAAATGGATATTTCAGTGAGTAGTTCTGCACCTGAATTAAATACGGTGGAAAGTATATGCTGATATTGGAATATTTTTGTTTGTTCATGATTAAGTTCATTAATTTTTTTCTTTTGACTGGATTTGTGATTTCATTAGTTGATAAGAGTTTTCAGTTGGGAACTTCTACTACTGCACATCAGTTCTTGTTCTGCTGTCTTATGAGTTTCCTGGAACGTTGAGAAGTTAAATGAATAACCAGTAGTTTCTAGAGGTGAGACTTGAACCTAGCTCTTTCTAACTTCAAGGTCAGCTCTCTACCCACTATTTCATGCTACCTCTCTTAAGTTCATAAGAAAGTACAATAAAAAAAAAACCCTGAAACATTGAAATAGCATCAATATACTACAAATAAAAGTCTCGGGTTGTCTTTCAACAATTTCTCACTCAAACCATTAAAAATAAATCTGTTTATTGTGGATTTTTAGCACCAAAATTTGTTTGGGTATATATGTAGAATATCTGTAAGCAACAAATTCAGACCATGAAAAAGAAATTCAGCCTGACATTGTCCAATGTGAAATGGAAGTAAGAACTTAGAGTTAAAGTTTTTATAATTCATTAGGCATGAGTAGTTAACTTTCTGGGGAAAGTGATTGATTGTATATAGTCATCGCAAACTTAATGTTGTACGAAAGTACAAAGTGTAATTATAAAATAATGAGCCCAGATCAGAAGCCACTGGAAGCACTGAGATCCTTTTGATCAACTAGAAATACTTTCTTGTCTTCTGGAAACATATGTGTTCTCCATTTCCAGGAAAAAACCGTGACTCAATTTTTTTTTCTCCCTTGGTCATACTGTTTTTCTTGTGACTGGCAAAACCGTGTGGGCTTTTTTCTCAGCAGTTTCCTCTATTGACACAGATCAGATGAGATGCCATTTTGAGCATGAGATTCTGAAGCTTTCTTTTTATAAAATGTCTAAGAGGTAACAGATCCTGAAGGATCTGATGACTGGTGTCAGCTGAATTAAAAATATATTATTTGGAAAGCCTGATTTTGAATCTCATCTCTACTAACTTGTACCTTGTGTGACATTGGGCCTATTTTTAAAGATCACTGAGAAAGAAACTGTTACCTTCTAAAGCAACCCTTTCCACTTTGGGTTAGCTCCAGGGGTGTACAGGTAAATCAGTTTTCTGAAGAAAAAAAATACACTTCATACTCTTCAAGTTTAATTTGCATTATTAGCATTTTCTCTATCACTTTCTTAAGTGATAGTCAACAAAATTATAAGCCTTGATTTGTAGTCTTCTCAATTCTTGAAGGTATAATGCTCACACTAAAAATTTAAGTCACATTGCTTCTATTTCACTTCTGGATAGCGCTAATTGTTGAGAAGTTTTCCCATCAAGTCTGAATTTGACTGTGAAACTTTCACCCTAGTTGAGCCTCAGTTTGACTCCTGTAAAATGGGGAAGCGGGACTTATTTTGGACTGTTTCATCTCTAAAACACCTTTGAGGCCTAAACTCTTTTGATTGTGACTATCTGTAAAAGTTAGTTTGTTACTGAAATGAGGTAAGGTCCTTGAGACTTTTATAAGGCACACCAAAGCTGGGCAGAGTCATAGACATTCCACTCAGTTTTTTCTAGCTACCTCAAAAAGCTGATTTTTAAAATTAGAAGAATATAGAAACAAAAAATTTTTTGAAAAGAAAAACAAAAGCAGGGATTTCTGGAGCAAAAAAACCAAACACCTTTTGCACAATAGCTTGATGAGATAATTACTGCAAATATTATTTATTAGCTTCCTTTTATAGTTGAAACTGAGGCTTAGAAAGGTGATAAAGTGATTTTTGTTCTTAGTGATAAAGGTAAATATGCATTAGAGCTGGAATTTGAATTCAAGTCATCTGACTTTGTATGCCATGTTTTTTTTTTTCTATGATACCTCACCCATCTGGAATCCTGGTGAGTGAGTGTTTTTAACATAATTTTAGCATTATTTGTATAGAAATAAAAAATGGTTGAAGGTCTTATGAAGAGAAGGCAAGCTGCTTTAGATTTTCCATAACCTTCTTTATGCTCCAAGGGGAAGAGTTATGCCTTTTGTGATGCCCAACCTTCACATCCATCATTCAATTCAACAAGAATTCTTTAATGAATGGCATTCTTTAATCTTGTGGCACAAGATTTAGTTCACACTTAATAACTTATTATTAACATATTAATAACTTAACAAGTTAAAGGATGACTAGTAACTTGTATTTTTAGTCTGGTTTTCTTGCAAAATGAGATTGACAATGCCCTTTGTACCTATTTTACTGGTTGTTCTGAGACTCAAATGAGATAGAATATGGAAAAAAACTCAAAACATTGTAAATCTCAAAACACTGTCAACATAATCTGCTATTATTTTTGCTGGTTTTTTTTTGAGAGTTAGTAGGCGTTGGCCTCTTTTTTTTATATTTATTTCATTTTTATTTTATTTTTAGGTAGTTGGGGTTAAGTAACTTGCCCAGGGTCACACAGCTAGTTAAGTGTCAAGTGTTTGGTCTGAGGCTGGATTTGAACTCAGTTCCTCCTGACCCCAGGGCTGGTACTCTATCCATTGCCACCTAGCTCTCCCTTGGCCTTTTTTTGCCAGAAATGTGTGCATGTACATAATAATGTTAATAGGTATATGTATATGTACATATACACACTTTTTTTCCTCAAAGCAAATACTATATTAAAACACTATATATTAATGTTTAGTGGTAGGATTGACCCAAGCAGAAGATCAGTATATATCAGCCAACCAACTAAGAATAGCTGTTCCTGGAATACATTTAAAAAATGGAAAATAGGCCCTGCCCTCAAGGAGCTTATGTTCTAATGGGAATGCATTGAACGTATATCTGTATTTAGCGATAGGGGCTGGAACTATGTTTCAGTGGTAGATGCAACTCTGAAATAAGGAAATTGCCTCTACCAATGCAGTCCTGTCTCTGCAACTTTCTGAAGAGAATTGCTTGGAGTATAGAAGGGTTAAATTAAGTGGGGTGTGTGTGTGTGTGTGTGTGTGTGTGTGTGTGTGTGTGTGTGTGTGTGTGTAAGTAATGTAATTTTAGAAGGGAAGACTCTGGGCTGACTGACTGGGAAGGGCCTCCTACAGAAGGTTGTTTGTAGCCAGGGATTTTAAAAGGTGGAAGTGAGGAGGGAAAGGATTCTAGGCAATAGCAAGTGCAAAGACATGGAATTAGGAAATGATGTGGAGGATGTGAGGAACAGCAAGGTGGCCACTTTGTGTAGCTGGACCACACTGCACAGAGGGGGAGTAATGTGTAAGAAAACTGGAAGTAGGGGCCAGATTAAATGCCATTTCCTGGTCACAAATCACATCTTTACTCTGAAGTTTTCGAGTTCAAAAGCTGATGTTAAATAATTCTTTGCTACTAGTACTAGGCACTTTTATTTTTACCCAGAGTCTTCTTCCAAAATTTGTTCCTAGACCTCAGAAAACTTATTGGGTGAGAAATTCCTAAGATGTTAACAGCTTTTTGTAAACTATTTCATGCCTTTTAGAACTTTTTAAATGTGTTTGTTTTAACTTTTCTGATTGTGGAGCTTAATGCTGAAATCTGTGTTTGTCAGAGATCTATAGCTGAAACCTTTATGGAATCTTTTTTTATACTTTTAATTCTGTACTTCTGTAGTTTGAGTTGCCAAGATTAGAGGATTTTTTTAATCTCTGAAAATGAAAGCTACTAATTTGAACCATACTAAGGATATATTAATTGGGCATGACTAGAAAATGTCAAAATCACATAATAGGCTGAATGAAGTAGTGGAAAAGGCATGTTAAGTGCTTGCTATGTCCAAAGGCACTGTGTTAGATTATGGGAATGTAAAGTCTAAATGAGGAACACTCCCTTACCTCTAGGAGTTTATGTTCTAAAAGGGGAAAACTACACATTAGGGATGGAGAGTGTGAGGATTGATTTGGTCTCAGAAGTTAAAAGGGATAAATGGAGTTATCCGACAATTGTCAGTCCCTTCTAGGAATAGTAGGATGGATTTGATCTTTGTTCCCAGATCTAGAGGTGGAAAAGGGTGGGGATTGAGACAGGTTACTTACTAGCTTCATGGCAGAGCAGCATGGTGGGTGTGGGGCAGCGTAGATACTATGTATTGAGTTAGAAGGGGCCTTTGAGGTCACCTAGTCCAACTGCCTGAGCAGGAAATACCCCTTGGGGAAGCAGTTATGTGGCCTTCACCAGCAGACCTCTAGTGATAGAATTTGCTACCTCAGGAGGTAGGCTTTTTCACTTTTGGCCAATTGTAATTTTGCCTTACGAGCCAAAATCTACCTCTGCAGCTTCCATTCATTGCTCCTGGTTCTGCCTTCTGGAACCATGAAGTGTCTGGTCACATGTCCATATTACAGCTGTTCAGATACTTAATTTCCATGCCATCATGTTATCCTTAACTCAAGTGATCTATACTCTGGGATAAACACCTTACTTTAGATTTCAATATGGCATGGTTTTAGTAACTTCACCATTTAGTAACATTCACCTTTCCCTGACATGTACTATCTTGTACCACTCTGGACAAGTTAACTCCTTCCTAAAATGTAACCACCAACCTTCACACTAGACTCTAGAAGTGACTTGATCAGGGGCAGAATATATAATGTTCTCTTCCTTGTTCTTCAGATGAGGCCTTTATTAAGATAGAAATAATCTCAATAAGAAAAAAATGGGAATGTTGTTTAAAGAGACCCACCCTAGTTCAGGCCCTTTTCACTTCTCATTTGCAGTAGCCACTGTCATTGGCTTGAAAGACTTTCTCTTCTTCAATCCATGGTTCATGCAACTGACAACATAATATTAAATCACAAGTTTTAACATGTCTCTGAGGCACCATGGTACAGTTGAAAATCACTGCCTTTGGAGTCGGAGAGCCTGAATTCAGATCCAGCCTCTGATACTTTCTGTCTTGGGCAAATCATAATTCTTTCTTTATGCTTTTAATTCCCAGTGTACCTCTGTAGTTTGAATTGCCAAGAGGATTTTTTTCTCTCTTAAAATAAAAGTTACTAATTTGAGCTATACTAAGGATATATTAATGGGGCACAATTAGAAAATGTCAGAATCTTTGATCCTCATTTTCCTCATATGTAAAATGAAAGCGTTTAACGAGATAGCTTTTGAGGGCCCTTATAGATCTATAATCCTGTGATCTTAGTAAAAAAAATTTTTTTTAGTAATCTCTAGGATAAAATCCATCTTTTTAAAAAGCTTTGGTATTTAAAACCCATTTAATAACCAAATAATGGCATTTCTGTATTAATGCTTGCTAATGGGTCTCCTTAAGCATTTTCTGTGGGGGAGTAGATAAATCAATGGCCAATAACTATACCTGTTTTTGTACATTGAATACTTTTCTAGAAGGATCCCTGTCACCCACAGTTTTGAGGAAATTCTTGACTTGAATACTAAAGCATTATTTTAGACATTTTCTCCAGAACTATACTCTGGAGAAGAGGCAGTGAACCAGAGCCATAGAGCAAAATACAGCCTTAGCCTACCACAGCCCCCATAGGATTAGGTCCTCCTTAAATTATTTCAAGTCACTTAACTTTTGTTTGCTTTAACCTACTGGAGAAGTAAATGGCAGACCACTCTAGTACCTTTGCTAAGAAAACCCCATGGACAGTATGGTCCATGAAGTCACAAAGCAAAGAGTTGGACATGACTAAATGAACAACTACAACAAAATTAACTCATAGACCATATTTAGAGATAGGCCATAGTTGAATACCCTCTTGTGGGAGGAAGGGCATTGGGTCACAGTCTGATTCTTATCTACCTCTTCAGGCTTAGGTCATATCGATCACCCTCACGAATGCTGTGTTTCAGCCAGACTGGCCTGCTTTTCTCCTGGAAACTATTCCCCTTACCTTTAGCTTTCTTCAGGGCTCCTTCATAGACTATCTTTTAGTTGTTTATATATGAGATACATGTACATGATAATTTCATAGTGCTTTCTCCTTCTTCCTCAAATTATTTTGTTTGTACTTAAATTTTTACATATATTCTCAACCCCTTTTCTCTAGTAGATTGTAAGCTCCTCAAGGGCAGGGACTGTTTTTCTATTTAGTCTTAATACCTAGGACATAGTAGATACTTAATAAATGATCATAGGATTGGGTACCACCAATTAGGACATAGTTTTGTTGTTGTTCAGTGGTTTTCAGTCTTGTCCAACTCTTTATGACCTTTTTTTTTTTTTTTTTTTTTTTTTT
>NW_020954556.1:2517972-2561954 GCF_900497805.2 Vombatus ursinus | reverse complement strand
TCTTTTTTTTTTTTTTTTTTTTTTTTTTTTTTTTGCTGAGGCAGTTGGGGTTAAGTGACTTGCCCAGGGTCACACAAGCTAGTAAGTGTCATGTGTCTGAGACTGGATTTGAACTCATGTCCTCCTGACTCCAAGGCCAGAGCTCTATCCACTGCGCCACCTAGCTGCCCCTTTTTTGTTGTTTTTTTTGGGGGGGGGGCATGTTCCTTGGCAAAGATACTGGAGTGTTTGCCATTTCCTTCTGTAGCTCATTTTACAGATGAGGAAACTGAGGCAAACAGGGGTGGGTGACTTACCTAGAGTCACACAGCTACTGAGGTCAAGATTTGAACTCAGGAATATGAGTCTTCCTGACTTCTGGACTTGTATTCTATTCACTGTATCATCTAGCTAGCTGCCCTAAGACATAGTAAATAAACGATTGTGGGATTGGATTAGAATGTAGCATTATCTCACCAGTTCTTATACTCTGTTGATTCATTTTGAGCATGCAGTCCATTAAAACCTTAAGGTTATTTTCACAACTGGTTGTATAGCCATGTTTTTGTCCCATAGTTATCAAATTGATTTTTTTAAACCTAGGAGTAGGGCTTCCATTTATACCTTCTTCCTCTTTATCTTATTAGATTCTGCCCACAGTCCTGGCCTGCTGTAGTTAACTGTTATTGTTTTTCCTTTCAGCATACAAAACAGTATCAGGAGTCAACGGTCCTTTGGTAATCTTAGATCAAGTTAAGGTAAATATCATTCTCTCTCTGGTGCTTTTTTAGTTTTTAAAGAAGTTTAAAGGTACATTTGAATCCTGATTTGGATATTAGAAAAAAGAAAGAATCATTTTGACCTAATCAGTGACTTAAACCTTTTCTCTAAAGTGACTATATATGCATTGTATATTAAAGAATAAGTTAGTCATAAGTTATTATTTCATCTAGACACATCTGTATCTTTAATACCATTAATATCTTCAGAAATGGGAAAAAAAAACACTACATAGAATGCAATCAAAAGACCTGAGGTGGCTTAGATTCTTAAAATCTAGCCAATAGCTTACTAATGTTCAGACTCCTTAAGAGTCTGCTCAATATGACGGATGTTCTAATAAACCTTGTCTTTGACTGAAAGAAGGCTTGGGTCGAATTCTTTCAGGCAGGACCCGCGTGACATGATCTCGGGGTCCCAGCACCCCTAAACCTCTAGACCTCATCATATGGTTCCCTGCACTGGGAAAAACTGCCTTATACCAAGCTCTTCACCAGCTGAGACTGGAAGATTTGTGTCTTCTAGACTACAGGCCATTCACCTGTATTTGATAGCAAACAGCAGGTATCAGCCAATGTTCCCCACCCTCCACCTCTATCATTCCCTGGATGCAGCTCCTGTGCTCGGTTCCAGTCAACCTCCTCTTTTAGACCCCCTGGAGGAAGGGACAGCTCTATGCACCTTGCCAGCAAGAAGTCGAAACCTTTCCCCCTAACCTCAAAAGAATTTGGATCCTATTAGTTTGAGGGGGGAATGATGAGGATGGGAGCTAAATCCCAAAAAGGAAAAACCCTGGACTTTCCCACATGGCCAAATCTCTGATGTTTGCCTGAAGCTGTAATCCCATCAACCTTCTTTGTGGCTACACCCAATCTTCCAGTTCTGTTACCCTTAATCTAGCCTAGCCCTCCCTGTGGGGACCCTCCCCCCCCCTCCGGCCATTTCCCACACTTAATCCTAGCTAGGCTCCATTGTCCAGGTCCCAGGAGTCTTGTTCACCCCAGTTTACTGGCCACTCCCATTCAGATCTTCCTTAGACCCCTCCTCCAGTCACCCCAAACTACTTGGCCACTCCTAGATCCCTCCCACAGTCTTTCTGTATATAAGGTCCATCTTGTCTCCATTAAGGTGCTTAGACTCTTAAAATCTAGCCAATAGCTTACAGGTGCTCAGATTCCTTAAAAGTCTGACTAATATGGTGGATCTTTAATAAACCTTGTTTTTGACTGGAAAAAAAAAAAGACCTGAGGTTAAACATCCTGTCTCAAATTGCAAGAATAAAATGTTATCAGGGAATTAAGTCTGTAAATTGCAATTCAGATCTTTCTAGAAAGAGGAATAGAAAAGGAGGATTATCTTTTCAACTTTATTATTGACGGTTATAAAGTTAAAAGATCATATTTAGAGTTGGAAGAAACCTCAGGTTCATTTGGCCTAACTTAATTTTATGGATGAGGAAACTGATGTGCAAAGAGTTGCCTACATTGATGCCTAGTTCACATAACTAGTAAATGATACAACATCTAATGTTGAACTCAAGAGTCAAACAATCATATTTTTTTGTATACAAATGCTTTCATAGTTAAAATTTTAAATTCATTCACTTGCTGTCTACATCCCCATATTTGCAGACAAATGGAGTGTTTGTTTAGTCATTTTTCAGTCATGTCGGACTCTTTGTGGCCCCATTTGTGGTTTTCTGGGCAAAGGTAGTGGAGTGGTTTGTCATTTCCTTCTACAGCTCATTTTACAGATGAGGAAACTGAGGGAAACAGGGTTAAATAATTTGCCCAGGGTCATACAACTAGTAAGTATCTGAGGCTGGATTTGAACTCCAGTCTTCTGACTCTGGGCCCTACCCTTTCTATCCACTGTGCTACTTGGCTGCCTGTCATTTCATTAAGAAAAATATTGTTTGCAAGTTTCAATTATTCTTTTGTTGAAATGAAGCTTTACATAATGTTCATGTATAATACACATGTTCTTTTAAGTTCTTACCTCTCTAGATATCTTTTTCTCTCAACTTAGGAGTCAGAAATAAGGACTTTAATAAGAAACAACTTTTATAAGTAAATTTGTATAATAGATCTCTTCTGGCTTCCTAACTTAGTTTTGTTCCAAGTAGAGATAAATATGTGGGTGTGATCCAAAAGATCCTTAACCTTTTGTGTGACTTGGTCCCCTTTGGCAGTACAGTGACGTTTGTGAAGCTCTTCTGGGGAATATAACTTTTAAATGCACAAAATAAAATACATAGAATTAGAAAGGAAAATAGTTATATTGAAATAATTATCAATTATTTTAAAAACTGGTTAAGAATCCGTGGTAAATGGATTTCTTTTGTGCATCTATAAATGTGGATTATTATGCCTTTATCATTGGTTTGAATATAAGCTTTGCCCATCTCTTTGCCACACATAATAACATAATTTCTAATGGGGAAAAATGCAATGTATGCTGAAAAATTATGTAACTTAGTTTAGGTAGGACTTATATTTTATGTAAGGCAGATTTGTGGGGACAACCTCGATTCAAATCAGTGTATAGTACACACAGTTTCTTTATGTTATACTTCATAGTGAGAAGAAACTAATTTTTATTTACAGCATGAAAACAATTCCTTTGTAATGTTTGTCAGCATAGTAATTAAATTGTTTGTAAACTAGTATGATTACATTTTATATTTTAGCTTTTATTCTCTTCTAATAAATTCAGTCATAATATTTGGACAGTTTAAGAGCTCTTCTCTTAAGTTTCCAAGATTACTGCCTTAGACATGAGAAGCCATAATTCTTGTTAAAGAAGAAAGGAAATGTCCACTAGCCAGATGTACAGGTGACATTTGACTCTTATTCATGTGAGTATGTCTGTGAATTTGCCTGTGACAGGCTTCCTAAGAATTTAAACTGCTTGAGAATATGTAGTATTAAATACAATATATAGAGCACCTTAAGGAGCTTTATAACTTGGATTTTTTTGTCTAATTTTTAAACTTATTTTCTCATTTTAGTTTCCCAAATATTCTGAGATTGTCCTCTTGACCTTACCTGATGGCACAAAGAGAAGTGGTCAAGTTTTAGAAGTTAGTGGTAGCAAAGCAGTAGTTCAGGTAAGTAGCACTTACTAAAATTGGCCAACTGTCTTTTTTCCTTATAGATCTTTGTAGTCAGTCAATATTACTTTTGTTTTTGCTTTTGATTATTTAAAAATCAACTTGGAAAGAGGGGTATATATGGTTACTGAAGTTCAGAAGTTGGCATTCTTTTGCTTTTGCCAAGAAACTGTCACCTATAGTCTTGTCTTTTGTAACCACTGGCTGGTAAAATACGTGTTTTCAGGGGAAGGGGTGGTGGTGAATGAACTGGATTATTAGAGGGAGTTAGAGGAAGACTAGAACTTATGGAATTAAATTATGGGGACAAGGAGAAATTTATGGTAGATAGAGAACCTTGACCTGAGGAAAAAGTTTGGCTAGACTTGACAGCTCTCTTTGAAAGAGCCTTATTTGAGAGTTTGTTTTGCGAAAGTGGGATTAAAGAGAATGGAGATCATAAGCAGGCAGTTTTCTTCTTAGTATGTAGAAGAATTTTTAGATTGTTAAAATGTCCAAAAATGTATTGGATTGCTGAATGAGGTTGCAATTGTAACAGCACATGATTATACATAATTTTATAAATTACTTTCATTAACCAGAACCCTATGAGGTAGGTAGTGCACTTGGTATTATTCCCATATTTGTAGATGAGGAAACTGACTCATAATAAATTACTTTGCTTTATATCAAAATTAATAATAGATATAGGTGGGACTCAAATCTGGGTTTTCTGACTCCATGCGACACTGCCTTTGTTACATCTCTTCTCTTATTTTGGTAGGTTTTTGAAGGAACTTCAGGTATAGATGCCAAGAAGACATCTTGTGAGTTTACAGGAGATATTCTCCGAACACCAGTGTCTGAAGATATGCTTGGTATGTAATGAGTAGTATTGCTTATTTTGAGTAGAGATTTTTTTTTCCTTATCACAACCATACTTTTCAAAACATGATGTCTTGTACATGCAGCTATTTTATTACTACTTTTTTTTTTACAGGTCGAGTTTTCAATGGTTCTGGGAAACCTATTGACAGAGGCCCAGTTGTCCTAGCCGAAGACTTTCTTGACATTATGGGTAGGTATTAATTTTCAGAAAGTAGAATAAATTGACCCTTTGAGGCAGTTACTGTTATGACTTTATCTCCTGCCTGGGAATCTAGAGCACTAGCTACTCAGATGACATTGGGGAAATTCCACTCTCCACTCCCTCCAAAATCACCTGAGATGCCCTTCAGGGTAGTAACAGGTGAGTAAGGGCCCCTCATTATCATAGGTTTTCCCAGCATCTCTCCCTCCCGTGTCTTCCGTTTTTTCATCATCATTGTTTCCCCCAAACCTCTTTTTTGGTTTTAAATGGGATAGAGTTACTTGCACAGAATGAACAGGCATAGATGATTTGCTGTCTGCGACCGCTACATTCACTTTCTCCTTCAAATCCATAGCTATTCCATACTTCACTATTACTGTTTAGGACTTTACCATCCCTTTGGTCACTCATGTTTGCCACTTTGGTGTCATCTTTAACTCCTTATCCTCTCTTACCTTATGTGTCTGATCAGTTGTCAAATCTTGTCATTTCTCTGACAGGATCTCTTGTATCTCTCCCCTTTCTTGCTACTCACATAGTTATCTCCTGAATTCAAGTCTTCACTTTTTGCCTGGACTATTGCAGTTGTCTTCTAATTGGGCTTCCTGTCTAGTCCATCTTCCACACAACCAGTGATATTCCTAAATCATAGGTCTGACCATTTCAGTTCCCTGTTTAATATATTCCAATGGTCTGGTTCCCTGTTGACACTAAGAGCAAATATTATTTCAGTTTTATATCATTTCTTTAGATTTCTATTTTTGTTTTGTAATGTATGTAATTATTAGTATAGTATGACTTGTTATAATTTATAAACAACATAAAATATTGTGGGTGCATGCTTGAAAATTTTTTACTGATAGGGTACACAATCAGAATTCTTGACCACTGTTCTAGATAGCTGAGATCATATGTCCAGACAGAGAAAAAAAAAATCTCTATTGCCTTTCCCATAATAGGCACTAAATGAATGCTTTCTAAATTTAAATTCTCTTCCCCATGTGGGAAGAGAAGACACTTACCTCTTGCCAAGTCATTTGAATTATGTTTTTGAGATTTGCCTCCAAAATTCTCTATGTAACATTCAAAATTGATATATTTTAGAGCATTTTTCCATGACTATAGATATCTTTGATTACTTTGTCTGAAAACTGTCTGAAAACTGTTCACATCCTTTGACCATTTATCAATTGAGGAATGGCTCTTATTTCTATAAATTTGACTCAATTCTCTATATATTTGAGATATGAGGTCTTTATCAGAGAAACTTACTGTAAATTTTTTTTTCACAGTTATACTTCCTATGTATTTCCCTCTGTCCTGTTTTCCTTGTTTATTTTACTCTCTCTCCTTCCACTTAGTCTATTCTCAAAAATATTTTGCTTTTGACTTTTACCTCCTTTAATCCACCCTCCCTTTTATCAGCCCCCTTTCCCCTCCCGCTTTTCTTATCTTCTTCCTTTCTTACTTTCCTGGTAGATTTCTATTCCCAATTGAGTTGAGTGTGCATGTTATTCTCTCTTTCAGTCAGTTCTGATGAGAGTGAGGTTCACTGGCTCCCCCCCCCTCCCCTCCTTGCTCCCATCTTCCCCTCCACTGTAAAATCTCTTTCATGCCTCTTCTGTGTCAGATAATTTACCCCATTCTACCTCTCCCTTTCCCCTTCTCCCATTGCATTTCTCTTTCTCACCCCTTTATTTTATTTTTTTAGATAATTATCCATCATATTCAACTCACAACATGCCCTATTTCTATGTATACTCCTTCTAACTGCCCTAATGAAAGAGTTTTTAGGTGTGAACAAGTATCATTTTCCCCTGTAGGAATGTAAGCAGTTTAACCTTATTGAATCCCTTATGATTTCTCCTTCCTCTTTGCCTTTTTATGCTTCCTTTGAAGCATAAATACATCTTTCTTGTATTTGAAAGTCAGATTTTCTATTCAGCTCTGGTCTTTTCATCAGGAATGCTTGAAAGTCCTCCTATTTCATTGAATATTCATTTGCTCCCTTAAGGATTATACTTAGTTTTGGTAGGTAGGTGATTCTTGATTTTAATCCTAGCTCTCTTGCCCTCTGGAATATCATATTTCAAGCGTTCCTGTCCTTTAATGTAGAAGCTGCTTAAATCTTGTGTTATCCTAACTGTGGCTTCATAATATTTGAATTAAACGTTTCTTTCTGTCTGCTTGCAATATTTTCTCCTTGACCTGGGAGCTCTGGAGTTTGGCTATAACTTTCCTGGGAGTTTTCATTTTGGGATCTCTTTCAGGAGATGAATCGTAGATTCTTTCGATTTCTGTTTTACTGTCTGGTAAACATCAGGGTAGTTTTCCTTGATAATTTCTTGAAAGATGATGTCTAGGCTCTTTTTTTGATGATGGCTTTCAGGTAGTCCAATAATTCTTAAATGGTCTCTCCTGGATCTGTTTTCTTTTTCTTTTTTTTTCTTTTTGGATAGATCTGTTTTCCAAGTCAGCTGTTTTTCTAATGGTATTTTACATTTTCTTCTAATTTTTCATTCTTTTGATTTTGTTTTATTGTTTCTTGATGTCTCATGGAGTCATTAGCTTCCACTTGTGCAATTGTACTTTTTGAGGCATTATTTTCTCAGTGAGCTTTTGTACCTCCTTTTCTATTTAGCCAATTCTACTTTTTATGAAGTTCTTTTCTTCATTGAATTTTTGTGCCTTTTTTTTTTTTATCCAATTCGGCCAATTCTGCTTTTCAAGACATTGTTCTCCTCCTTGTGCATCTTTTACCATTTGGCCTATTCTGTTTTTTTTTTTTAATTCTGTTTTTAAGGTGTTATTTTCTTCAGTATTTTTTTGTGTGCCTCCTTTACCAAGCTATTGACTCTTCTTTCATGATTTTCTTGCAATGCTTTCATTTCTCTTCCCTTTTTTTCCTCTACCTTTCTTATTAGATTTTCAAAATCCTTTTTGAGGTCTTCCATAGCCTAATAGCAATTCATATTTTTCTTTTGATGTAGCAGTTTTGACTTTGTTGTCTTCTTCTGGCTTTGTGTTTTGATCTTCCCTGTCACCATAGTGACTCTATATTAGACAGGATCTTTTTCTGCTGTTTGTTCCTTTTTCCAGCCTATATCTTGACTTTTAACTCTATGCTAAAATGAGGCTCTGCTTCCAGTATGGAGGAGGCACTGTCTCAAGTTTCAGGTTTTTTGTGCAGCTGTTTTGGGGATATTTCTGGGGACCTATAAGTTTTTATTTCTTCCAAGGTGGTGTGATCTAGGGAGGGGTGTGTTTACTACTCTCCTGGCCTGTGCTCTGGTCTGTGAGTGACCACAAGCAGTCTTTTCTGCCCTAGAACTGTGACTAGGGTTCCAGCTCCCCTGTGGCCACAAGCTCATGTATGCTAGTGCTCCTCCTTGCCCTCTACTGGGACCCAAGACTTGACTCAGATCCAAATATGGTTAATGCAACAGTCCTGCCCCCAGTCCGGCAGAAGGACTCCTATAATCTTCTTTTGACCAGTTGTCTGACCTCCTTAATGTCTATGGGCTGAGAGGTCTAGGAACCACCATTGCTGCCACTGATTCAGTTGCCCCCAAGGTCTGTTACTGGTTTGCTGGGGTGCATCCTCTACTGGACTGTGTCCCACTCTCATTCTGGAGCCACAGACCTTTCCTGCCAATTCCTCAGTTGTCTTGGGCAGGAAAATTGTTTCACCCCGTCCTTTTGTGGGTTCTGCTGCTCCAGAATTTGTTTTGAGGCATTATTTAAAGTTTTCTGGAGGAGTTTTGGGGAGAGCTCAGGAGAGTCTTTGCCTTTTCTCTGCCATCTTGGCTCTGCATCTCTGATTACCCTTTTTGAACACTATGCAGGTAAATTAAGCTTTTTCTTTTATATATATTTAATAGGACAGCCAATCAACCCTCAATGTCGAATCTACCCTGAGGAAATGATTCAAACGGGCATTTCAGCCATAGATGGCATGAACAGCATTGCTAGGGGACAGAAAATTCCCATCTTCTCTGCTGCTGGCTTACCCCATAATGAGGTGAGTGCTAGAATAGCTTCCTGGCATCAGTTTTATTGGGAAATAAATTCTGGAAGTTTCTTTTAATTAAGAAAAAAAGAAGTGTGATTAAAAAAAAATCTGACTTTTATTTTGTAATTGCCATACTGTGATGCTTGTCCAAACTTAGTTTTAATTGTACTGTCTTATACATACAATATTTCATAGATTAGCCAGTCTTGAGAGGAGACCTAGTTTTTAAACCCTCTAAAAGAAATTCTAATTGTCTAGTATAGAATCTCAGAGGTGATAAGTTATGCTTATATTATCTCAATGTAGTTATGTTAGGACAATTTTCAAGGGTGTTTCTGTGTAACATATTCATTAGATTGCAGCTCAGATCTGTCGTCAGGCTGGTTTGGTGAAGAAATCCAAAGACGTGGTGGACTATAGTGAGGACAACTTTGCGATTGTGTTTGCTGCTATGGGCGTAAGTATGATTCCTGTTCTGTAGGAACATTTGAAACCGTCGGCTTTGATTATTGAAGTGACAGACTAAACGTCAAGTTGACTCTGGAAGAAGTTACAAAATGATTCTTTTAGGAAAACTTGGAATTTGCTGATGTTTTGGAGTATAGCCTGTGACTATACCATAGATTTTGGCAGGTGCTCTGTTTTGACTTTTTAATTGATTTAAAATGTCACTGAACAAAAATTTTAATTAGCTGAAGTTAATTGTGCCTTGTTCTGCCTGTTGTCCTAGCATTATAAGGCAAAATAAAGACTTAGGTTTGTTCCAAAATTTGACCTTGGCTTAAGTATTATTCTTCATAAAACCCAGCCCTTGAAATAGACTGGCTGTTCATTCCCTATTAGCCTTAAGAGAACAACACGTTGCAAGTGTTTGAGTGAAATTGTAAAGAATCAATTAAGATCCAAAGTTGGACTTTTCTTGGTTATATTTTTAAAATTTTTCATCTCCCAGTGCTGATGAAGATATTGTTATTTAGGTAAACATGGAAACTGCTCGATTCTTTAAATCAGACTTTGAAGAAAATGGCTCAATGGATAACGTCTGTCTCTTTTTGAATTTGGCCAATGACCCAACGTAAGTAAAGGCAACTGTTTCTATTTCTCTTCTTATTCAGAGACCCAGGCTCAGTGCCAGAATGTCACTCTGCTCTCCAGGATTTGAAGAGTCCAGCCTCCGTCGCTTGTTCTCAGATCTCTAGGTTTGAGAAGCTGAGAGATCATGGTGGCATTTAGTATGTAATTGATTAGATCCATATGCAGAAAATAATACATAGTATTCAAAATTCACTAAGAGTTAATTAAGCAATTTAAAATTCACAGCTTATTTTGCCTCAATAACTTTTACTACATTTCTGAAATTATGTCTTCTTTTTAAAATTAGAGGCACATCAAGTCTATATAGTTTCTAACTTTTTAGCTGGAGTTTTGTGTTTGAAGAACTTAATATTTATTTTCAGCATTGAGCGTATTATCACTCCTCGTCTGGCTCTAACAACAGCAGAATTCCTGGCCTATCAGTGTGAAAAACATGTATTGGTCATTCTAACAGATATGAGTTCTTATGCTGAAGCTCTTCGAGAGGTAATTTTTTGGTGTTGTTCTTTCATCAAGTATGATCATGCTAGCCAACAGGAATGAGCAAATTGAGTCTTTTGTAAATGATTCAGGAACTAATTATTAAGTTGGTGAATTATACCGGCCTTTTGTGCCTTATGTTTCTTTGTCCACCTTTTTTTGTCATTTTTCTTCATGTAGAACCTCTGTCAGAGAGTGGGGTAAAAGAAAAGGATAAGGAAAGAAAAAGCAGTTAATTTTTCTATTAACAAATCTTGTTTGAGATGAAAGATTAAACATATACCCTTGTATTTAATGTATTTCATTTCGTATATCTTGTTCCTGATAGGAATCCTTAATATGATTTATGTGTATATCAGCTGTTGGTGAATAGTTAAGGAGGAGCAATGTAGAACCATCCAGAAGTCTTAGGATATTTGCTTTACTGTCACAGTTTAAATTAGACAGTTAAAGAGCATATTTTAATTCATTTATCATTACGTTTCCCTCTGACAAACAAGATCAGTTGTACTTTTTCAGAAGTAGATGTGTAATTAAGCTTGTTTTTGGTGCCTTCCTTTATTTTGTGCTAGCAGTGATGGAAGGGAGAAGATCATTGTGTATGCTTTTTTCTAATATTATATGACTTCTAAGAGTATATCCTTAAATATTCATAATCAGTATGTATTAGTTAAAAGTGTCCAGTCTGAAATATGAAGTCATTATTAAATTACACAGTCTCTAAATGTTTGAGTCTGGCTTGATTAGATTTCAGTGCTTGAAATTAAGCTTTTGGTTTCCCATTCTAAAGAACTTATGCTTATATTGGCAGGAGGTATTTAATCTTTAGGAGAAAAAAAATTTAAAACAGACAGCATTCCCTTTTTTGAAATTCTGTACTCTAAAGTAGTCTCTTGATGAGCAGATTTTACTTTTTCGATGAAAGAGTTGTATTAAAAGGTGTAAATTGTCTTGAATTGCTGATAGGTTTCAGCAGCCCGAGAAGAAGTCCCTGGTCGTCGTGGCTTCCCGGGCTATATGTATACAGACTTAGCCACAATATATGAGCGAGCTGGTCGTGTGGAAGGCAGGAATGGCACAATTACTCAGATCCCTATCCTCACCATGCCCAATGATGGTGAGTTTTGTTCTTTGGGTTATAATTTATCTAATCTTTGTAAGACCTTGTATTTTGAAGAAGTCTCCATCATACTACTGGAGCTGATGATTTTTACTTGCTAAGTTATCAAGGGAACTGAACAATAGTCTTACTGAAAATATTTTTGTTTTTATTTATGTTATATCCAACTATGCATATGTTATTTGTGGCAGGATGGTAGCATATTTTAGACACTGACTTTTTATTATTAAGAACAATATACCACATGCACATACCACAAACACAGTCATAGTAGATAGAGAACTGGCTTCTGAGTCAGGAAGAACTAGGTTCAAAATCCAATTCTGACACAGTACTGGATATGTGACCCTGAGCGAGTCATTTCTTAGTGCATCTATTACTAGGCAACTCCATTCAGACTAAAAGTTGCAGAGAAGATACCAATCTGCATTGAGAAAGGAAGTTCTTCATTGAACCCATTTTTTCCCCATAAATATGTTAATCACACACATATAAATAAGTTAAATAGAAAGAGCATTGAAATAGGACTTGGGAAATCTTACTAACCCTGGTTCTGTCACTGACTTAGCCACACACCATCGAGTGTGTCATCCAACCTTTTAAAGCATGTTCTCTCATGTCTGTCCCGTGTTCTCCCAAAAGGTGTGGGATGAGCTAAACAACCCATAAGGTTCCATCTGCTACCAAAGTTCTATGATATTCTAAACAGCAAATCTTTATCAAATGCCTTTGATAGAGAGGATGTTATGCTAGATTCAGGGAAAGAAGTATAAGTTACTCTTCCCCTGGTAATTAATGTGTGTATGTGTATATATTATACCTGAGAGTTTTTTAATTTTTATGTATATATTTGTGTATATTATTTTGAGCTTCACAACTACGCTGAAGAAGTAGGTACTAAAAATACTATCCCCATTTTACAAAGGAAACAAAGGCTGAGCCACTTGCTTCATGGTCACATATCTAGTCATTGTCTGAAGCAGGATTTGAATGCGTGTATCCACTATCTACCATGCTGCTTCTCAGAAGGGTTTTACAGTTTAGTTGAGGAGACAGTATGGAAGCATATTTGAAAAAACAGTAGAAGATTACATGTGTTCAGTGGCAAATAGATGATGTGGACAGTAAATATTAGGAAAGGCCTGATCATTAAGGGCTGAGCTGACTGACCCTGTTAGGAAAAGCTTGTAATTAGTGACTTTTATGTTTTCTGTGATTGTAAAAGAAGTAAATATGTTCTTATTGGCTGCTTGCTTCACATTCACTAACTAATGGCATTTGAGGGAATTTAAATTTTATTTTTTGTAATTATATGTAAAAAATTTTTGATATTTGTTTTTAAAATTTTGAGTTCCAAGTTTTCTCCTTCCTTTCCTCCCCTTACTCCTCAATCAGAAGGCAAGCAATTTGATATAGATTATATGAAGTCATGCAAAACATATTACCATATTGGTAATGTTGTGAAAGAAAACAGACTTTTAAAAAAAGAATTTTTTAAAAAAACACATTTGTAGGAATTTTTAAAAAACCTTTATTACCTTGGTCATTCATAAATAAGTCACAAGGTGCTTTTCAAGAAAGAAACTTTGTTCCTTGGTTGCTTTTTTCCTTTTTACACAGTAATAGTTATTTCTTTACCTCCTTATCTGGATTCAAACACCTGTCATAACCTGGTACAAATTGTTTCATGCGTGTTGAGTGTTTTGTATTTGCTCATCTTCTGTCTTCACATAATGGGAAATTTTGTCTGCTTAGTTTTTAATTAGCAGAAACATAATGTAAATAGAAAGGTGGTACTTTGCTTTTTCTTTCACAACATCGTAGTGTTTTGGTTTTTTTTTTTTGCCACAAAGCATTCTTTTCATAAACTTCAGAAACTTTACATGTCAGAAACATTTTACTTTTTAAAAACTAAATTATCGTGCGCTTCCTTTGGGAATCATACATTTAGGTAGGCAACTATTTTTGAGTATAGATGATGTCTAGTTAGAACTGATCTATTTTACCATGTTGTCATATGTGGCTAACAAAACATGAAGTGTCCCTCAAGTTTCATTGTATTTTTAAGCTCATGAAGCTTTAGGAGCTTAAAACTCCACCAAGACTTTTGGGATACCCCGTACTTAATGGAATGATCATATTCTACTGTACCAGTGATTAATCTTGTAACCTTATTGAATAATTCTCATAAATAATTGCATTATCTTCTTGGGAGTCTCCTGTTCTAATGTAAACTATTCAGTAAAGTAACCCTGTATTAATATAACTATTTCCTCTGGTAGATATCACTCATCCCATCCCTGACTTGACTGGATATATTACCGAAGGACAAATCTATGTGGACAGGCAGCTGCATAACAGACAGGTATGTAGGAGATCATATGGTATTCTGAAAAGTGCTTTCTACAATGGTAGTAGTAACTTTGTTGAGTGACTTTTGACTTTTGTCTTTGGAAAAAAATTGCATTGAGGTATCTTATAGAGTAAATCATGTCTTATCTATAATGTGATTACAAATTTTTATACTTGTATGTGAGTGTTTGTTGTAGCTTAGAAAGAGTACTCATTTTGGGATCATAATTCCAGTTCTGATCCTGGCATTGGCACCACTGGGAAAGACGCTTGACACTTCTGCTTTGTAAGCTTCTGTCTCTTCATCTGTAAAATAACTTTTATGCTTACACATCAAGTAAAACTTCTAAAACTACATGAATGTGAACTATTATTATTCATTACTTTGAAAGAGAGATGGGTTCGTGGGTGTGGATACTTTATCACAAGTGATCTGAGTTCTGCGGCCAAAAATATCAACAGTATTGTCACTTGATAGCCAGTTGACATACTGCCCATGTTTGTCCCATATTAAAAAGTCTTTCCAACTTTATGTCTTTAGTGAGAAACCAGGGTCACTATTATACCACAATTAGGCATCAGAATAAGATTGATTATTTGAGTCATGGTGTATAGAATGATCACATATTGTAGTATTAGAGAATATGGAGTGATTAAAATTGTTTTGAATTGGCTTGCTAATTATACTATCATAATAATTTTTGTAAAAACTTGGCTTATGTCTTAAAATTGAATTCTTTAGAACTTAATTACTATTTCAGACATTCAAACACAAGCTTGCCAATCTCATTTGCTGGTGGAGCTGTAAAAACTTAATGGGATTGGGTCCCTAATAGAGAACTCTTCTCTAAAATCAACATCTGGCTGGAACTGTTGTTGCCTTTTCCTATTTGTTAAATGAAGGTGTGTGTAATTTTATGAGTTAGTTAAGAAAGTAAATCTGTTTGAAGGTCCTTGATTTGATGCTATATAAGTATTAGCTAAAGGAATTGGGAATGTTTCGTCCAGGGAAGAAAAGTTTTAGGGGAAACATGATCATTGTCTTCAAATATTTGAAAGTCTGACATGGAGGAGGCAATAGACTTGTGCTGTTTGACCTTATGTGGAAGAAGTAGTAGAAATGAGTAGAAAATGAAAAGAGGCTAACTTAAGCATAATATATGGGAAATACTCCTAACGTTAGAGCTATCTCAAAGTGGAGTGGGCTTTTGAGCAAGGTGGCGAGTTCCACCTCACCTGAGGCTTTGGCTACACACTTCTCAAGTATATTGTCCAGTGGGTTCTTATCTTGAATGAGATGGCCTCTAGTACCTTTCAGCTCTTGGGTTCTGTGATTACTGGATTGAGCTATACATCCACAAGCTTCTTAAGTAAATGTTGTCCCTTTTTTTCTTGCTTCAAAACACATTGTGATGGCTAAAAAGAAGAGATTTCAGTTGCAGTTCTCAAAAGCGCTGTTACACTTTAAGATGCTCCTTACTATTTTGTCTTGTAAGAAAGCAATGTTAAATAGAAGATGTCATTTGGCAAACAAATGTCCATCCATATTTAACTACATTGGTAATGAGCTAGCATGTATAACAAGATGCTGAGTTTGGCATTAGAAGAACTAAGTTTGAATTCTCCAGCTTTGCTGCTTACTCTGTGATCTTGGGAAAGTTAATTAACCTCTCTGGGCCTTGACTTCTTGTCTTTAAAATGAGAGAGGGTTGGATTAGATAATTTTTAGATTTCTCTTCCCACTCTAAATCTTGGAATTTTTAACCCTCAAAATGTAGTATCGATATTGTTTAGGCTTAAAGATTTCAATCTTCTTAAAATATATTTTTTTCTCTTCTCTTTCTCCTCTAATTCCATCCAAGATTTACCCACCTATTAATGTGTTGCCCTCCTTGTCCCGGTTAATGAAGTCTGCTATTGGAGAGGGTATGACCAGAAAAGATCATGCAGATGTATCTAACCAGTTGGTATGTATGTCCTTATAACTTTTTGTGTTTTTAAAAAATATACACCTTTTAAAATCTGAACCAACTCCTCCCCATTACTTTTCTACCTTTCTCCCTTGTTCCTTTCTCCTCCCCCAAATTCCATTAATTACCGACTTTGAAATCAGAATTTTCAAGCTCCCTTAGTTAAGTGGAATTCATTGTAGGCCTGTTTATGGATAAACATAGCAATAACCTTTTTCTAAAAAAGATAGTTACCACCGCTTTTCAGGGTTTAAATATTATATTCTCTAGAGTCCATGTGTAATATGGCAGTAGTTTCTAAACCTTAAACCAAGCAATAAAATTGTTATAAATTTTATTGGTAGTTTTACTACTAACCTAAAAAGCATACAGTAAAACATTTCTTGGTACATTAAACAATAAACATTAGAGCACTGAGGAATATAGTCTTATGTGCTATGTATGCTATCTTATTTAGACAGCCATATTAGGAACTATTTCCTTTATTTGGGCTTAGAGTACAATTTTCTCATAAAGTAGACAATAAAATAACTGATAAATGCATCATTGATAGAGCGTGAGAGAGACCCCTTGTGGCTTGCTCCGTGATAAATCTTATTTTAACCCAGGCTTGGAGTAGGGGTTCTATATATTGGTAAATTCTCTAGAAATAAACCCCACTGAGATTTAAATGATTTAAACATCTTTCTGCAACTCTAATGACAACAAGAGTGTTTCCTTGCTTATAGAATTCTACAGATTCCTGAGACTGGTCTCACTAATATCCTTAGAGTATGTACGAGGAAGTCACCTTTTAAGTGAGACTGCTTTATAATGAGTATTTTTGGCTACCTTAGTACTTAAACTCTTCTGGATAATTCTACGCAAGACTCATCTTGTATTGATTTCCACTCTGTTATCTAGGATTAGATTTAGGTTCCAGGGTAGTTTCTTTAGATGACTGATTTCATTAAACTTAGCAGGACAATTACTATGAAAGAAAAAGTCCTTACTCTAATATGTTAATACAACCCTTTTTTGTGTGTGTGCGCTCCACCTAGTATGCCTGTTATGCTATTGGTAAGGATGTACAAGCCATGAAAGCAGTTGTTGGAGAAGAAGCCCTCACCTCAGATGATCTCCTTTATCTGGAATTTTTGCAGAAGTTTGAGAGGAACTTTATTGCTCAGGGTAAGATACAAATGTTATCCTTAAAAACTTTGTAGTAAACTTTATTAATGATTCTGAAGATGTTTGAATTGAAAGAATGTATTTGACTTGACTGTATGACCCCCTTTTCACTCTTTTCTCCAGTCTCAGATATATTCTGTTCCTGTTTAAGGCTCTAAGATCTAAGGCTAGGTCTTGGTTTCTGTGGAATCTTTGTCTTACATTACTCCTCTCTCGCCTTTCTCTTTTCTTCCATAAATGGTCTCTCTCATTTTGAAGAGATTTTAGCTATATTCTCTCCTCTAGCTGATATACTATTTGTCTTCTTTGACTGCCACCCTCATTTTAAAATTAATTTATTTTTAGTTTTCAACATTTGCTTTTAGAAGATTTTGAGTTTTAAAATTTCTCCCCCTTCCTAAGACTGCATGCAGTCTGATACAGGCTATGTGTGATCATACTAAACATATGATCATATTAAAGATATTTCCACATTAGTCATGTTGTGAACGAAGAATCAGAACAAAAAGGAAGAACTACGAGAAAGAAAAAAGAAAAAAAACAAAAAGAAGAGAAAATAGTATGCTTCGATCCGCATTCAGACTCCATAGTTCTTTCTGTGGATATGGATAGCTTTTTCCATCATGAGTCTTTTGGAAATGTTTTAGATCATTGCGTTGCTCAGAAGAGCTAAGTCTAACAAAGTCTAAAATTGCACAATGTAGCTGTTACTGTGTGCAGTGTTCTTCTGGTTCTGCTCACTTCACTCAGCATCAGTTCATGCAAATCTTTCCAGTAAACACCTCTTTGACTTCTACCTCAACTGCTCTGCTAAACTATACCCTTTATGGTCTCCAGTCTTTTGTCACAACTAATAACCTTTTCTCTGTCCTTGTTCTTGATCTCTTGGTAGCATTAAGTTAATGTTTACCATCGAAATTCTTTCTTGGTTTCCAGGGTACTGAATTCTTATTTCTCATTGATTTTTTTCCGTCTCCTCTGTTAGCTCTTCCTCATCCTACAATAGAACTGGGCTTAGTTCCTTTGTTTCTCTCTTCTTCTCACTCAATACTCTCTTCCCTCAGTGAATTGATTTTATGCCATAGCTTCAGCAATTACCACTATGTTCAGATCTGCATTTGAGTCCTCAGTACTTTGATTTCTCAGTATCACCTCAATCTATGTTCAAAACTGAATTTACTGTCATACTTCCTTCTTCCATCCCTATCCCACAACTCACTCCTTCTACATCTAGCTTTATCTTTCTTTTTCCATATCGAGTATTTTGATCCAGGTTCTTGCCCTGTCTGTTTCCTTTTCTCTCTCCCCCTTCTCTTTTCCTCTTCTTCTCATCTCACTGCCCCACTCCTCTTTACAGGAGCACATCCTAAATCCTTTCCTAGACATTCAAGATCCTCAGCAATGTGCACTGTGTTTTTGCTATATGTTCCCTTTCATTGTTCCCCAGAAGGAATCCTTCATTCTAGCCACATTTGTCTGCCTGCCTGCCCCTTGGATATGATATACACATTCAGAATTTCAGACTTTTGTTCATTCTGTTCTTTTCTCTTCTACCTTCTTCCAAGGCTTAGTGAAAAACCAGCTTGTTGAGGACTTTCTCAACTGTTCTATGCCATGATGATCTTCCCTATTCTATCTTCCCCTTCTCTAAACTTCTTTGACCCTTCTGTGTCCTGCCTGTTTTGTCACAGTCATGTACTGCCTTGCATTGTTACTGTCCTTCTTAGCATAGATCTGTATTAATATATACGCATATATATTATATTATATTTTATAGATGATATTGTATATAATATAATATACAAAAATATACATGTGTGTATAGATATATATTTATATCTATACACACACACATATATTGATAGATGGATAGATAGATGATCTTGTCATTGTGTGTCCTCAGATACTTGACTGCATTTGGAAAAGGGACTGTTACATTTTACTTATGTGCCTTAGTACTATGCATATAATAGATACTCAGTGATTGTTTGTTGAATGAATAGGGCAGGCTTTTCTATAATGGAATTAATAGGCTCCCTTTACTCTGACTTTTTTAGGTCCTTATGAAAACCGCACTGTTTTTGAAACTTTGGACATTGGTTGGCAGCTCCTTCGAATCTTCCCCAAAGAAATGTTGAAGAGAATCCCTCAAAGCACCCTGAGCGAGTTTTACCCTCGAGATTCTTCAATAAAGCACTAGCTGCTACTTCATCTCTGTGAAATATTGGTTTTATTCTTCCCTTTCCCCTCTGCCTTCCTTCTGTGTTGAAGTTTACGTGTTACCCTGTAATTAAAACAAAAGAATAGGTAACATATCGTGCCAGTGTTCCTGATGTTTTAAACTGATAATAGACTTTAAAATATCCTCTCTTCAAAAAGCCTGTATCTTCAATGCTTTTTTAAAGTGGCTGCAGGGACTGAATTGAAGCTGTCTTTTATTGATGTGTGTGTTTGTACTTAATGGTGTAGTTAATCGTCTAATTACACCCTAATTATTTAGGTCTCCTGGACCTTATTTCTTTAAACCTCTTCAGGAGTGTGGCTGGATGAAGCTCTAATGTCTTGGCCTCCAAATAAAGGGCGAACCTAAGTTTGTCTAAGTCCTTTAGGAAGAGCCAAAGGCATGTATTTAATTCCCCCTTACTTGAGAACATCTTCTTTAGTCCTCATGCATACCACTGTTCCATGCTGTGGCCCAGAACAATGGTACTTGCTCATGTCTGTTTGATGGACAGACTAGGAAGGGAAGCTTTTCTCTCTGACTTTTACTATGTCTGATGATGAGGATGATGTTCTACAATATTTGATCCCAGAACACAGGCAACCTTTGACCTTGATTCTGACTCTGGAGGGAGGAGGAACTCTTGGATTTTGCTGCTACTCCTTCTAAGTTAGGTATAAAAACTTGCAACTTTTGCACAGTTGGTATTTTATCTGGTGACACAGTGAGTTTCCTACTTTGTCCAGTGATCCTTATTGAGCCTCCAATGCAGAGGATGTGTGAGGTCCAGTTATTCTTGTCTGTGCTGCAGAAATCCAATTAGCTTGTTGGAAAGAGCATAGGAGCAGGCAAACACACTATCCATTCCACCTTGATAAATAAAGGCACGTTAGTATTCTGACATGCTATCAGTGTTTAAATCTCAAAAATGTTTACCAAAAACTGAAAGCATAACAGAGAGGGGAAAGAGAACAATATGCTGGCATGTGTAAATGGATATTTTGAACTCTATTATAGATAGAGCATTGTGTTGAAATTCTCCATTTGGTCCTGCTTTCTGACCACTTTGGCCTCTCTAGGGTTAATCTCATGGCACAAATATTAGTACTGAGATGCTTCAGGATTCTGATTTGCTCCTTTCTGGTGTTATCCCTGCAGCTGTCTTCTATGCAGCTTTTCCATTGTTTGTTCTCTTTGTGTTCTTTGTAACTTGGGTGCAATTGCAATTTCATTTCTAGTGCATTCCATCCTAAAGTTGTGTAAAATCCTTTATTTTTCTTGGGGTGGGAGGGGATCGTTAGCATGAAAATGTCATTGTAGAAAATGTGACGTCTGAATATTACTATGTGAAAAATAAATGTTAAATAAAATGGAAGTTGGCTAAAAGTTATTTTATATTCCTTTTCTAACTTGAGAATCAGTAGGTCACAGTAACTACAGTATAAGAAGCCATTAAGATTGGGAGTTTTATGAGTCTTAATTTTGAGCAGTTAAAATCCATTACACTCACTCACGTAACCAGTGCATAAATGCAGAGGCCATGTTTCTTTTCACAAAACTCTATTCCCCATGTTGCCCTTTCAGTTTCCTGATTATATCGGAGAGAGAGTCTCTAGTAGGTCCTAATCTCTCATATTCTATGTTCTACCTTGGAGTTTGGTTGACGTTAGTCCTTAGTTCTCCTGCCACAGGCCTAGCACGGTATTTGTAGATTGCTGTATTTTCAGGGTGGCCAGGGGAAGTGGGGGCAGGGGATTGGGAAGAAGGGAGGAGTGGTGTCTGCAATCTATTAGTCACAAATGGTGAGGGGTGCCCTTCAGGAGGAAGTGGGATGAATGAAAATTATTTTGCTTAGAGTACTGTCGATTGAACATTGCCACCTAAACATTGGACTGTAAGCATAAGATTTTTACAGACCTTACTGGGGGTTAGTTATACTTAGTAATATCTTCACATAGACCGTGCTGGGTGTTAACAGTTTCATTTGGATTGCCTGTGCATAACGTGTGATGATTTGAAACTATCTTAAAATTTGGGCAGTGAAAATGTCAGATGAGGGTGTTCTCAGCTAGTTTTTACCATTGTGTTAAAACTTGCTTTTTAGGCTAATCAGTTTACACTCTGTATCAATTCATTTTACAACAGTTCCTTATTTTACTGAAGAAAAAAAAAAGAAATTTCAATTGTTTTAATTTAAAGAGAATATTTTCTGTTTTAACTAGGTTTAAGTGATTTTTTTCCTCTTCAATGTTTTATCAGAGAGGCTATTAAAGGAACTTGTTAACTGAGGTTTGTTTTCAAGTGACTGTCAATCCAGCCTGGGACTTCAAGCAAAGGAAAGACATTTTTTAGGCAGTTTCATTCTTGGGATGTGAAGGCAGTTGAGTACATGATGCCTTAGGTAACTAAACATTGCTAGTTTATGGAAATTCCAAACCCTTATTACGCTATTGAGTAGAAGCTAAATCATCACTGGGTGCAAGGAGAAAACATCCCCTTTTGTCTTCATTTTGCAATCTTACTAGTACTGTGACTGATTTTGAATTCTATTTCTTGGGAGAAAGGTAACACAAAGTAGTCAATGCTGCATGCCTAGCACAATCTGTTTTGAGGTGTGGGGACTTGGTCCTGCCATCTGTAAAATTACTGCCCCAGTACTCAGAGCTTGTAACTGGTATACAGAAGAAAGCAGCTGCCTCACCCAGTGTAAGCAATCCTGGAGTTTGGGGATTGGTACACTAGAGGTCAGTGATTCAGAATTAATCATGTGCTGCCTGATGACAGGGCCTGGGGGCTTTTACCCTGAGTTCTGTTTTTAAAGAAAAACAATCTAAGGCAAGAGCCTAATGACTCAAAACAGCGTTAAAACAGGACTGCCTCATCTCATATTTCAATTTAACACGTTTAGATCTTACTATTGGTCAAAGGATACCAAGGTAGTTTCAAAAGGAAGAAATCCAAGCTGTCAATAGCTATATGAAAAAAGCCAAATTATTAATACTTAGAGAAATATCAAACTAAAACACTTCTGAGGTTACTTCTTTGCATTCATCAGATTAGCAAAGATGACATAAAAGGAAAAACTATGGGAAAAGTTGCACATTAATAATGCATTTATGGTGGAGCTATGATAAAAACTGTTCTGGAAAACAATTTAGAAAATTGCTCCCAAAGTCACTAAACTGCCATGTCTTTTTTATTTTGTTTTTTAAAATAAAATTTTCTTGGTATCTTTTTTTCCCCCATCATTGTAGTTATTCCCAGTATCCTCCTTTCTTTTCCAAGAAAGAAAAATATTTTCCAAAATAAAAATATTTTTTATATTCCATATAACAAATAGTATTTTTTAAAGACAAAAAAAGGGGGAGGTGTTAATCAGCACAACTGAACAATACCTTAAAGTTTTCTGATGTGTAATACCTGTGGACCTCCCACCTCCATATAGAGGTAGGTTGGGGTTATCTCTTCATTTGAGTCATGCTTGATCTTTCTAATTTTGTTACATTCACTTCTTTAATTTTTCTTTTTTAATCTCTGTTAAATCTTTTTATTTTGCTAAACATTAACTAATTAAATGTGAAAAAATTTACACTCATTTTTTAAAACTTCTGAGTTCAAAATTCTCTCTCTCCCACCCTTTCCCCCCTCCTTGAGAAGGCAAATACTTTGGTTTCAGTTGTGTATGAGGCCATGCAAAACATATGTCCATATTAGCCAGTTGCAAAAGAAAACACAAACAAAATAAAACAATAAAAATAAAGTTAAAAAAAAAAGCTTCAATCTTCATTCAGAGATCATCGGTTGTCTCTCTGGAGGTAGATAATATTTTTCATCATGGGTCCTTGGAATTGTCTTAAATTATTGTCTTGATCAGAGTAGCTAGGTCTTTCACAGTTGATCATACTTATAATATTGCTGTTACTGTGTACAATATTCTGCTGTTTCTGCTCACTTCATTTTGCATGAGATCATCTAAATCTTCCCAGGTTTTTCTGAAACCATCCTGCTTGTTATTTCTTTTTTTGTTGTTTGTTTGTTTTTAGACAATTGGGGTTAAGTGACTTGTCCAGAGTCACACAGGTAGTGTCAAATGTTTGGTATGAGGCAGGATTTGAACTCAGATCCTCCTGTCTTCAGGGCTGGTGCTCTATCCACTGCACCACATAGCTGCCCCTGCTTGTTATTTCTTCTAGCACAATAATTTTCCATCACAATCATATACTGCAACTTGTTCAGCCATTCCCCGATTGATGGGCATCTCCTTATTTTCCAATGTTTTGCCACCACAAAAATAACTGCTATAAATATTTTTGTACAAATAGATCATTTTCCCTTTCCTTTGATGTCTTTGGGATACAGACTACAGTTTTATAGTTCTTTGGGCATAATTTCAAATTTGTTCTTCAGAATGGTTGGACTAGTTAACAACTTCACCAACAATGCATTAGTGTCCTAGTTTTTCCACATCCCCTCCAGCATTTGTTATTTTCCTTTTTTTCCATATTAGCCAATCTGATAGGTATGAAGGGGTATCTCAGGTGTTTTAATTTGCATTCTCTCATCATATGACTTTTTCATATGAATTGATAGCTTTGATTTCTTTTGAAAACTGCCTATTCATGTCCTTTGAACATTTATCATTTTTATAAATTTAGCTCAGTTGCTTATATATTTGAGAAATGAGACCTTTATCAGAGAAACTTGTTCCAAAATTCTCCTGCCCCAGTTTCCTGTTTTCCTTCTAATTTTAGCTCCATTATTTTGTTTGTGTAAAACTTTTTTAAAGTTCATATAATAAAAATTATTTTTTTTAATTTCCAGTAATATTTTCTATTTTTTGTTTGATCACAAAGTCTTCTTTTATCCATGGATCTGACAGGTACATTTTTCCATGCTGCCCAAATTTACTTATGATAATCACCCTTTATGTCTAAATCATTTATCCATTTTGGCCTTATTTTGTTATTTGTTGTGAGATTTTGGTCTATGACTAGTTTCTGCCAAAGTGCTTTCCAGTTTCTAGCAATTTTTGTCAAATATTGAGTTCTTATACTGGAAGTTGGGATTTTGGGGTTTACCAAACACTAGATTACTCTGGTCATTTACTGCCATGTATTGTGTGCCTAACCTATTCCATGGATCCACAACTCTATTTATTAGCCAGTATAAAATTGTTTCTTTGAGTACTGCTTTGTAATATAATTTGAAAACTGGAACTGCTGGCTACCTTAACATTTTTTTTTCAGTGATTTCCTTGATGTCCTTGACCAAAATTTGTTCTCCCAGATGAATTGTTACTATTTTTTCTAACCTTATAAATTAATTCTTTGGTAGTTTGATTGCTATGGCACTAAATAAGTAAATTAGGTAGGACTGCCATTTTTATTATATTGGCTACAGGCTTACCCATGAGCAATGAATATTTCTTCAGTTGTTTAGATCTGCCTATATTTATGTGAAAAGTGTTATTTAAATTGTATTCATATAATCCCTGGGTTTGTCTTGGCAGATAGACTCCCAAGTATATTTATATTGTCTGCAGTTATTTTAAATGGAATTTCTCTGTCTCTTCCTGATGGGTTTTATTAGTAGGTGTGTAGAAATGCTGATGATGTATATGGGTTTATTTTCTATCCTGAAATTTTACTGAAATTTATTGTTTCAACTAGTTTTTAAGCTGATCCTCTAGGGTTCTCTAAGTATAACATCATGTCATCTGCAAAGAGTGATAGTTTTGCTTCCTTATTGCCTGTTTTTATTTCTTTAATTTCTTTTTCTTTTCTTATTGCTATAGCTAGTATTTCTAGTACAATACTGAATAATAGTGGTAATAATAAACATCCTTACTTCACTCCTCATTTTATTGGGAAGGCTTCAAGTTTATCCCCATTATAGATAATGCTTGCTCTTGGTTTTAGGTAGATGTTACTTACTATTTTTAAAAAGGTTTCATTAGTTCCTATGCGTTCTAGTATTTTTTATAGAAATGGGTGTTGCTTTTTGTCAAAGATTTTTCTGGCATCTATTGATATAATCATATGATTTTTTATTGTTTCTGTTTTTGACATGATCAATTATGTTGATAGTTTTCCTAATATTGAACCAGCTCTGCATTCTTTGTATAAATCCCACCTGGTCATAGTGTTTGATCTTTGTGATATATTTCTGAATTTCCTTACTAGTGTTTGTTTTTTTTTTTCTTTTGCATCGATATTCATTAAGGAAATTGGTCTATAGTTTTCTTTCTCTGTTTTGGCTCTTCCTGGTTTAGGTATCAGCACAATATTTGTGTCATAAAAGGAATTTTGTAGGACTTCTTCTTTACCTATTTTTTCAAATAGTTTATATAGTATTGGAATTAATTGCATTAATTGGAATTAAATGATTGGTAGAATTCACTTGTGAATCTATCTGCTTCTGGGAATTTTTTTCCTTAGGAGGCTGATCAATAGTTTGTTCAATTTATTTTTCTAAGATAGGGTATTTAAGTATTCTATTTCTTCTGTTAATTTGGACAGTTTATTTTTTATAAATGTCCATTTCACTTACATTGTCCATTTTACTGGCAAATGATTGAGCAACATAGCTTCTAATTATTGCTTTAATTTCATCTTCATTGGTGGTGCATTCCCTTTTTCATTTTTGATACTAGCAATTTGTTTTTCTTCTTTCTTTTTCAAATCAAACTAACCAACAATTTGCCCATTTTTTTCATAAAAACAGGTACTAGTATTATTCAATGATTTTTTCTTTTAATTTTTATTAATCTTTCCTTTGATTTTCAGGATTTCCATTTTGGTGTGTAATTGGGGGTTTTTGATTTGTTCTTTTTCTTTTTCTTTTCTTTCTTTCTTTTTTGGTGAAGCAATTGGGGTTAAGTGACTTGCCCAGAGTCACACAGCTAGTAAGTGTTATGTGTCTGAGGCTGGATTTGAATTCAAGTCCTCCTGACTCCAAGGCCAGTGCTCTGTCCACTGTGCCACCTAGCTGCCCTGATTGGTTCTTTTTTTAGTTCTGTTTTTAGTTGTATGCCTAATTCATTGGTCTGCTCTTTCTACCTTTTATTTCTGTATACATTTAGAGATATAACTTTTCCCCTAAGTACTACTTTGGCTGCATCCCACAAATTTTGGAATGTTGTCTCATTCTCTTGAATGAAATTACTGATAGTTTCCATTTCTTCTTTGACCCACTCATTCTTTAGGATAAGATAATTTCATTTCCAATTAACTTTTAATATATGCTTCCATGGCCCTTTATTAAATGTAATTTACTGCATTATGATCTGAAAAGGATGCATTTAATATTTGTTTTTTGCATTTGGTGGTGAGGTTTTTATGCCCAATATATGGTCAGTTTTTGTGAAGGTGCCTGTACAGGATGTACTTAGAAAAGTCATACTCCTTTCTATTCCCATTCAGTTTTCTCCAGAGGTCTATTATGTCTAACTTTTCTAAGATTCTATTCCTCTTCTTGACTTCTTGTTTATTTTATGGTTAGATTTATCTAGCTTTGAGAGGGGAAAGCTGAGATTTCCCACTGTCTATTTCCTCCTGTAATTCATTTAACTTTTCCTTTAAGAATTGGGATGCTATGGCATTTGGTGTATATATGTTTAGTATTGATATTACTTCATTATCTATGATTCCTTTTAGCAAGATGTAGTTTCCCTGCTTACCCCTTTTAATTAGGTCTATTTTTCTTTTTGCCTTTGCTTTGTCTGAGATCAAGATTGCTACCCCTGCTTTTTTTTTTCCCTTTAATTTCAGCTGAAGTATAACAGATTTTGTACCAGTCCTTATTTTAACTATGTGTGTGTCTCTGTTTCAAGTGTGTTTCTTATAAACAACATTCTTGGATTCTGGTTTCTAATCCATTCTGCTATCTGCTTCCATTTTATGGGTGAGTTCATCCCATTCACATTCACCTTTATGATTAGTAACTGTGCATTTCTCTTCATCCTATTTTCTTCTGTTTCTTCTTCTCTCTCTCTTTTTATCCTGTCCCTCCTCTAAAGTCTGTTTTGCTTCTGACCACTGCCTTCTTTTATCTGCACTTCTTTTTATCATGTTTATTTCCTCTTATCCCCTTCCTTTCCTACTTCCCTGTTGGGTAAGATAAATTTCTATTACCGATTAAATGTATATATTTCTTTTTTTTTTTTGAAACAATTTAGATGTGTTTTAGGTTCAAGCATTGCCTGCTCCTTACTACCATTTCCCCCTTCACTGTAAAAGTTCTTCCTTGTGTGCCTCTTTTATGTGAGATAATTTTCTCCATTTTCCCTCTCCCTTCTCCCATCTCCCAGGGCATCCCTCTTTCTCACCTATTCATTTTTTTTTACATTGTCCCAACATAATTTACTCACTCCTGTACCCTCTTTTTATGTAGAATCCTTCTAACTGCCCTAATAATGATTACTGAATAGGTTATACTTGATTGTATTCCCAGATCTTTTGCTTTTTGGAATATCATAATCTAAGCTCTCTACTCCTTTAGGATGTAGCTGCTAAATCTTGTGTGATCCTGACCAGCTCGATGGTATATGAATGGTTTCTTTCTGGCTGCTTGAAGTGTTTTTTTCTTTGACCTGGGAAATCTTGAATTTGGCTATAATATTCCTGAGAGTTTTCATTTTAGGATTTCTTTTAGGAGGTGATTGGTGGATTCTTTAAATTTCTACTTTACCCTCTGGTTCAAGGATATCAGGGCAGTTTTCCGTGATGATTTCTTGAAATATAATGTCTATGTTCTGTTTTTGATTATGGCTTTCAGGTAATCCAATAATGCTTAAATTAGCTCTCTTCCATCTATATTCCAGGTCACTTGTTTTTCCAATGAGATATTTCACATTTTCTTCTTTTTTCTTCAGTCTTTTGACTTTCTTTTATTGTTTCTTGATGTCTCATGGAGTCATTAGCTTCCTCTTATTCAGTCCTAATTTTTAAAGAATTACTTTCTTCAGTGAGGTTTTGTACCTTTTTTTTCCTTTTGGCCAATTCTGTTTTTTAAGATGCTATTTTCTTCAGCATTTCTTTTGTATCCCTCTTTTACCAAACTATTAATTCTCTTTTCATAGTTTTCTTCCTCTGCCTATTTTTTCCTCTACCACTCTTACTTGATGTTGAAAATCATTTTGTAGCTTTTCCAGGAATTCTTGTTGGGTTCTCTCTCTCTCTCTCTCTCTCACTCATTTTCCCATCATATTTATTGATTTGGAACTTTTTGTTAATGTTGGGCTCTCTTTCTGGGGTGTGTGTGGTGGTGTGTGGGGGGGGTAGGGACTCTGTCTCAAACTTCAGGCTTTTTTTTTGCACTGCTGTTTTCAGAGCTAGTTCTGGGGTTTGGAAGTTTTTAGTGCTTCTAAGGTAGTATGATCTAGGGAGAAGTATAGTCACTGCTCCCTTGATCTTCATTCTGGTCCTTAACCAGGAAGGGCCCTTGGGATTGTAATTGATACTGTTCCTCTGGGCTCCTCCTTTGGGACTGAAAATGATACTGTTCCTCAGGATCCTTGATCCCTTGAGGCCAGAAGTGACACTGCCCCTCAGGGCTTTCACTCCCTCTTGACTGAAAGTGTTCCCCTCTGCCCTTGAACCATGACCCAGATGTGGGTATAGACAATAGATTTGCCAAACAATGTCTGGTCTTGTGTCCAGTGCTAGCACAAAGATATCCTGCAATCACTTTCTGACCACTCACCAGGTCTCCTTACCGTCTCTTACTTGGGAGCTCCCAAAGCTGTTGCTGCTTCTGTCTCTGCCACATAGTCCTACCACTGGTTATTCATCCACATGGACTGTGGACCAGCCTTCTATCCCATGTCACAGATCTCTCCTTCCAGCCTCATATGGGCTGGAAGAATGTCTCACTCTGACCTTTTGTTTGTTTGGCCACTCTAGAATTTGATCTGATGTGTTATTTTAAAGTTATTTGGAGGGGAATGTTGGGAGAGCTCAGCTGAGTGTCTCTCTGCTCTGCCATCATAGATCCACTCTTTGTTATATTCACTTTAAAAAAATAAGTTCTTATTGAAGTTTTCTGTTTTTTTACATCATCATAGTTACCCCCAATATCCCTCCTCACTCTCCTCCTGGAGAATCATTCTAAAAATAGAATTTTTTAAAGAAAAAAAAATCAGCACACTTGAACAATACATCAAAAAAGTCTGAAAACACAATGTGTAATATCTATTTTCATCTCTATTGAGGGGTGAGTTTGAGGTGTCCTCATATCTCTTTATTCAAGTTGTGCTTGATCTTTATAATTTTGTTATATTTACTTTTGATTTTTTTTTTTTTGGTGTGTAGTCGTTCTTTTCATTTACATTGTTGTAATGTGTGTGTGTGTGTGTGTGTGTGTGTGTGTATATTTGGCTCTGCTTCACTTTCCATCAGTTCATGTAGATCTTTCCATGCTTCTCTGTATTCATTACATACATCATTTCTTATAGTACATTCCGTTATGTTTATGTACCACAATTTGTTTAGCCAATCCCCAAACCATGGGAATCTATTTTGTTTTCAGTTCTTTGCTATCACAAAAAATGCTACTATAAATATTTTGGTGTATATGAGGGCTTCTTTGTGCTGTAAGCCCAGTAATGGAGTCTTTGCTTTAAAGAGTGCATACATTTTAGTCATTTTATTTGCACAATTCCAAATTGCTTTCCAAAGCAGTTGTACCATTTCATAGCTCCACCGATAATGGATTAGTGATCTTATCATTCCACAACCCTTCCAACATTGACTATTGCCATTTTTTGGTCATTTTTGCCAATTTTAAGGGAGTGAAATGAAACCTCAGGGTTTTTTTTATTTGTATATCCCTTATTATTAATGCTTTTGATCATTCTTTCATGTGGTTGTGAATACTTTGTAATTCTTCTTTTGAGAACTATTTGTTTATGTCCTTTGACCATTTATCTATTGGGGAATGATTGTCATATAAAAAAATTCATATACAAAAATATGGCAGCTCTTCTTTGTTAGTGGCAAAGAACTGGAAACTAAAGGGCTGCACATCAATTAAGGAATTTTTCAACTAATTACAATATATGAATGTAATTCAATGCTGTGGTGCTATAAGAAATGACAAAAGGGATAGGTTCAGAGAAATCTGGTGCAGAGTAAAGTAAGCAGAACCAAGGCAACATTTGTATGCTAACAACACCACTGTAAAGGCAAACAACTTTGACAGACTTAAGAACTCTAATTAGTGCAGTAACCCACCATGATTCTAAAAGACTAATGATGAAGCATACTACCCACTTCCTAATAGAAAAGTGATGAACTCAGGATGCAGAATGAGACATTTTGGGGCATGACTATTGTGGGAATTTGTTTTTCTTGATTGTACATTTATTGAAAGATTTTGTTTTGGTTTTGTTTTTCAATGTTTTTGGGGGTGGGGGTGAGGTTGGAAGGAGAGAAAATGAATGCTTATTTTAATTTTTTTAATCCTATCAATCAATCACTTAAGTACCCACAATATGATAAATGTTGGGGATACAAGACAAAGAATGAAACAATTCAAAGATTAACAGGAAACAGCCCCCCCCCTTTCTCTCTGTCTGTACACACACACACACACACACACACACACACACACACACAAAGTTAATGCCATCAGAGACTGATTGATGTCTTCTAGCCTCAAAACAGAAAATGGTTAGCAAGTTTTCTCTTGAATTGGTAATTCCTTGAAGTATACCATACTCATAGTTCTTCTCTCTCTGTCTCTCTCTGTATGTACATACACGCACACACACACACACACACACACACACACACACACAAAATTAATGCCATCAGAGACTGATGTCTTCTAGCCTCAAAACAGAAAATGGTTGGCAAGTTTTCTGTTGAATTGGCAATTAAGCAGCAAAATGAACGTGATTATATAATATGCTTTGAAGGAATTGAACTATCAAACTACTAAACTGAAATGTGCTCAAAGTATTCAGATCAGAGATTCAGACTAAAAACTTAGATCAGGAAAGATTATAGTATTTTTGCCAAATGTTTTTTTTTTTCTTGTGACTTCCAACAAAATTGTCAGATGGGTTCTAGAAGGACAACAAGCATTGGATGAGGTCTTGCCTTCCCATTTTTAAAAAATAGCCTAGAACTAAATTTCCATACAGTTCATCTTTCTGGCAAGAAGCAGGTATTAAGTACCCAATACTCACAAGATGCTGTGCTAGGTATCTGCAATGCAAAGACAAAAAGAGGAAAACTGCCCACAAAAGAGCATGCATTCTAACAGGACATATATTACATTTAATTAAAAATAAGTAGTTCATCACCACTAGAGGGCAGCAGGATGTAAAAAAAAAAATCACATTGTGTCAGCATTTTCTAGACCAAAAGTCCACAGCAGCGGCAGGGGTGCTATTTTATCCATAGGAAGAAGCAAAAACAAAAACAAAAACAAAACCTAAAACAAACCCTAAAAAACAAAAACAAAAACTTTCCTTGAATCAAACTTTTAACTAGGTTCTAAACAACTATGTAATAATAATGACAATTATCATCATCATTATTAATTGTTGTTATTTTTATTATTATTAAGGTGAGAAGTATCAAAGAGGTAAGACTGGTATTCAGGAAATCTGGATTCTAGTCAGGGTTCCCCCTCCCACTTCATAGTATTTTATTTTTTCCAATTACATGTGAAGATAGTTTTCAACATTCATTTTTATAAGATTTTGAATTCCAAATTTTTCTCTCTCCTTCCCTCCCTCCCCTCCCTCCTCCCCAAGACAGCAAGCAATCTGATAAAAGCTATACATGTAAAATCATGTTAAACGTGTTTTCACATTAGTTATGTGGTGAAAGAAGAATCAGAAAAAAACAAAAACACGAGAAAGAAAAAAAAAGAGAGAGAGAAAATAGTATGCTTCAATTTGCATTCATCTAGTCCAGGCTTTGCCACTGACTGTGCAACTTTTGGTAGGATACTTTACCTCAGTTTTTTCAGCTCTAAAATGATAATCTTATAATCTCTAAGGCAGGAATTCTTAACCTTTTTTATTTTTTGTGATATGGACCCTTTTTGCAGTCTGATAAAGCCTATGGACCTTTTCTTAGGATAATATTTTCAAATATATAACATAAAAAACATATGATTATAAAGGAAGTTGATTATGTTGAAATAAAGCTATATATTTTTTTCCCAACCAAGTTCATGAATCTCAAAAAATCTAGCAAAAAAAAAAATCTGATCTACCACTATTAGTGTAGTGGATAGAGTGCTGGACTTGGAGTAAAGAAGACCTGAATTCAAATCCAGCCTCAGATACTTACTATCTATGTGATCCTGGCAAGTCAGTTAACATGCCTCAGCTTCAATTTCCTTATTTCTAAAATGGGGATAATGATAAATCCAGCTTTTCAAGATTACTATGAGGATTAAATGAGATAATATCTTTATAGTGCTTTGCAAGTCTTAAAGTACATGATGATGATGATGATGATGCTGATGGTGATGGTGATGGTGGTGGTGGTAGTGGTGGTGGTGGTGGTGGTGGTGGTGATAATGATAATCTCTGGGCCTCATCCATTGACCCCCAGGTTTAGAACCTTTACTCTAAGGTCTCTTCTAACTCAAAATCCTATTATTGTTTGAAAGAAGGTAGAGTCTTTGTTTCAGATTCTGTTGAATCAACTCAACATTTATTAGACACGTATTATATACAAGCCACTTCCTGATCTACACTCTGAGATGGTCATACCATTCATTGATCTTGCTGTCACCCATAAATGTACCACTTCCATGTTCATGAACTCCAAAATTCATTTATCTGGTCACAATCTGTTGTCATTCCACCTTTATCTCTGCCTTGTAGCCCCCAAACCTATTCTTCATCCTTACTATAACCTCCAATTTCTCCACCTCTCTGTTCTTTCACAGGTTTTTACCCTTGTACTCACTATAGTCTCCTTCTTTCCCCACTTTGAATAAATGAATGAAGGGCAGTCAAGTGGCAGAGTGGATAAAGTATAGGACTCAAAGTCAGGAAGACCTAAGATTGAATCTTTCCTCAAAACCTTACTGGCTATGTGACTCAAAATAAAACATTTAAACTTTCTGTGCCTCAGTTTCTTCAACTGTAAAATAAAGGGATTGGACTCTATGGCTTCTAAGGTCCAACACTCTCTTATAGCAGTTCTTTGTAAGGAGTCAAGAAATGATCCCCTAAGGTCCACTTGGTTCCCTCTTATGTAGTTGTGGTATTTTTATTTCAGATGAAAGTTCTGAGTTCAGTTACAATTTCTCTGAACCCTCAGTTAGGTAAAACTGCTAATACATAGGCAGAGTTATGTCTATCTTTAGTTAATATCTGGCTTCTTTGTGGTTGAGAAGGAATTCAGTTTGCTGAAAATATTTGGATAATGAAATAGATTATATTATAGTGTTTGTGGATAGAAAAGCATGGAGAACCACAAACAAACGACATAGACCCAGATGGAGATTTAACAATGAAATTTACATAAGTGGGCCAAAGAACAAATCTTCAAAATACTTAATAGCTATATAATGGAAAATGATAATGATGGAACACTATGCCAAAATTTCTGGGATGCAGTTAAAGCAATCTTCAGAGGGAAATCATATCTTTACAATCATACATTAACAGAATAGAAAAAGAGCAGATTAATGACCTGAGTATGCATTTTTAAAAATTAGAAAATCCATAAATGCAAAATAAGCACAAAAGAAGAGCTATTAAAAATTAGAGGGGAAATAGATACATTAGAAACAAACAAACAAAAAAAAACTCCATAGAAATGATAAAACTAAAAGCTGGTTCTTTAAGAAGACTAATAAAATTGACAAACTCCTAACTAATCTGATTAAAAAGATAAGAGCAGAAAATCAAATCAATAAAATACCAAATGAGTAAAATGAAATCACAGCAAAACCAGAAAAAAGAAAAAGAAAAATCAGAACATATTATACACGGTTGTATGCTAACAAAACGAAATAGAGGAATATCTTCAAAAATATGAACTACCCAAACTATCAGAAGACAAAATAAAGATTTTACCTGATCTCAAAAAAGTATGTAGATCTAACTGTGAAGGAATTACAAAAGGAAAAAAAAATCTCTTGGTTCTGATGGATTTGTAAGATAATTCTAGCAAACTCTTAAAGAATAGTTAGTACCCATGTTTCACAAATAATTCTCAAAAATTAGGAAAGAAAGCACCTTACCAGAATCCTTTTATGAGACAAATGTAGTCCTAATACCTAAATCAGTGAAAGATAAGCCATAGAAAGAAAACTATAGGCCATATCATTAATAAACATTGACTTGAAAATTTTAGACAAAATCCTATCACATAGACAATAGTGCTTTTTCTAAGAAATTAATCATTATGATCAAATGAAATTTGTACCAGGGATACAAGGCTGGTTCAACATTTAGAAAACAACATAATTAATTATATTAAAAACTAAACATACAAAAGCACATGATCATTTCAATCAATGCAGAAAAAGGTCTTTGACAAAATAAAACACTCTTTTATGATAAAAATCATACAAAGTATAGACATAGAGGGACTTCTTTAATATCACAAAAAGCATCCATCTAACACTAAAAGCAGGTATCATATACAATTGGGATACACTAGAACCTGTCTCAGTAAATGCAAGAGTGAAGAAAGGATTCCCACTCTCCCTACTATTATTTAATATAGTCCTGGAAATGTTAATAGCAATAAAACAAGAGAAAAGGATTCAAGGAGTAAAGATAGGTGAAGAGGAGACAAAATATTCCTGTTTGCTGATGATGTAATGGCTTATTTGGAAAACCCGAGGAAAGCAGCAATGATACTAATTGAGACAATTAATAGCTTCAGCAAAGTTGCAGGCCACAAAATAAATCTTCAAAAATCAATAGGGTTTCTATATAATAGCAACAAAACACAAGAAGCAATAATAGAAAGGGAAATCCTATTCCAAATAACTATAAAATACATAAAATGGAAATCAATCTCCCAAAGCACACAAAAATCTTGTATAGATTCAATTACAAATTTCTCCTTAAAGAAATAAGAAACAACTTAAATAGATGGAGGAATATTCAGTGCTTATTGCTAGGACATGGCAGTATAATAAAAATGACAATACTATTAAATTAATTTATATTTTAATGCTATGCTAATGAAATTACCAAGGGGATACTTTGTAGAATTTGATAAAATAATAACAAAATTCACTTGAAAAAACAAAAAATCTATATCAAGGCAAATGATGAAAAGAAGTAAAGACGAAAGGAGAATAACACTTCAATTACTTCAAACTACATTGTAAAATATCAGGCATCAAAACCATCAGATAATGGTTAAAGAATAGAGAGATAGATAAATGGAACAGACTAGACAAGGAGAATTTAGTAACAATAGAACTCAATAACCCAGTGTTTGATAAAGTGGAAAACATCAATTAATTAAGGAAAAACTCCCTATTTGATTTTAAAAAAAACCTGGAAAAAAAAACCTGCTTGGAAAACTGGAAAGCAGTCTGGTAGAAATTAAGCCAACACCAAAGCCTTACACCACATCCCATAATACATTCTAAATTAATATGGGACTTTAATATTAAAGATCATATTATTTTTAAAAATTGGAATATAAATAGATCATGTAAGCTATGAGTAATAGATGTATTCATGTGCGAGTGTTTAAATGTTTTTATTTTCAGTTACAAATTCTCTCCTCTCCAGTCCCTCCCTTAGCCATTGAGAAGACAAGAAATAATACTCATTACACACATGAAGTCATGCAAAATATATTTCCGTATTAGCCATATTATGAAAAAAAGATAAGCAAGAAAAATAAAGAAAATAATATACTTCAATCTGCATTGAGTCTTATCAGTTCTCTCTCTGAAGGTGGACAGCATTTTACATCATGAATCCATTGGAGTCATGGTGGATCATTGTATTGATCACAGTTACTAAGTCTTTCACAGTTCTTTCACAATCTTTACAATATTGTCGTTGTTGTGCAGATTGTTTTCTTGGTTTTGTTCACTTCGCTTTGCATAAATTCATATAAGTTTTCCTAGGTTTTCTGAAACCATTCCCTTCATAATTTCTTATATAATAGTGTAAGAAATATTTACATATCATAACTTGTTCAGCGATTCCCCAATTGATGGGCATCCCCTCAGTTTCTTTTCCTTTTTTTTGCCACAGCAAAAAGAGCTATATAAATATTTTTATATGCATGGGTCCTTTTCTTTTTCCTTTGATCTAGGAAGTACATATATATACATATATATATATATATTTGGCAAGGCAATAGGGGTTAAGTGATTTGCCCAGGGTCACATAGGTAGTGAGTATCATGTGTCTGAGGCCAGATTTGGAACTCAGGTCCTCCTGACTCCAGGGCCGGTGCTCTATCCACTGTGCCTCCTACCTTCCCCAGAAACAAATTCTTAACCAAACAAGAGATAGAGGCAATTACAAAAGACAAATAGATAACTTTGATTACTTGACACTAACTTCTACATAGACAATATTGATGCATGTAGGATGAGGAAGGAAGTGGTTGAACAGGGAAAGTATCTTTGTATCAGCTTTCTCTGATAAGGCTTTGATATCCAAGATATGCAAACAATATATAGATATGTATCTATAGAGCTATATATGACCAACTGCAAACATAGAAAAATGTCCAAATCACTAATAATGAGAAAAATGCTAATCAAAACAACTCTGAGGTTTTACTTCACATCCTGAAAATTGACAAAAGTGACAAAACAGCGGCAACAGTTAATGTTGGAGGTTTTTTTTTTTTTTAAAGATAGGCATACTAGTACACATTGTTGTTGGAGTTATAAAATGGCACAACCGTTTTGGAAAGCAATTTGGAATTATGCAAATAAAGTGACTAAAATATCCTCACTCTGACTAGAGACTCCATAATTGGACTTAAACCTCAAGAGAGCCATCAATATGAAAAAAGTCCCTATATGCTCCAAAATGTTTATATAGCAGCACTTTTTTTGATAGCTAAGAAGTGGAAACAAAGTAGATAGCCATTAATTGGGGAATACTAAACAAATTGTGGTACATGAATGTAATGGAATATTACTCTGCTATAAGAAATGATGTGTGATGAATACAGAAAAAACATGGAAAGATCTATATGAACTGTTGCAGAGTGAAGTAAGCAGAGGAAAAAAAAATATACACAGTGACTGCAACAATGTAAATAGAAAGAACTATGACAAACTGAAAAATAAAAGTAAATGTAACAAAAGCTTAAGGATCAAACAGGACTTGAATGAAGAGATATGAGAGGACATCCTTATTTGAGAGGTCCACAAATGTTACATGTAGTATATATTTTTGGACTTTTTCAATGTATCAATCAGTTATAATGACTTTTTTTTCCTCTCTAAAATATAACATTTGTTTTATAGAGTGGCTATCCAAAAGGGGAAAGAGGAAGCATCTATGTTATACCAGGGCGATATAAGAAACAAAATATCAATAAAAGCTTATTTTAAAAAGGAAAGCATGGGGAAGGGAATTTGACTAAAGAGCTGACCTTTTGGTGGGACTCTTCTCTGTCTGGGCCCTTCTTTCTGAGATGCGTAAGAACCGAGGACTCTCTCCTTTTCTACCACTGGCTAGTCTTCTCTTTGTTCTTTGCTTGCTCCAACCTCTAGAATCCAGAAACTCAGAATCACTCACCTTATTCTGAGATAGCTTTTCCCTTTTATGCAAACTCCATAGGTCCTGACTCAGTCTCTCACATAATGGCTTTGATTGATTCAAGGAGGTATACAGGCCCTATGGACACTCAGTTCTAATTGTTTGATTCAATCAAAAAGTTTCCTTCCTAGGTAAGGCTCCATAACCAAATAGGATGGTTTCTTTTCTTTTTTAATTCTTATTTCATTAACTATTTCCCAATTACACGCAAAGCATTCTTAAGAATCATTTTTTAAAAATTTGAGTTCCAAATTTTCTCCTTCCCTCCTATTTCTCCCTCCTCCTTGAGAAGGCAAACAATTTGATTTGATTATACATGTAAGGTCGTGCAAAACATATGTCCATATTGGTCATGTTACAAAAGAAAACACAAGTAAAATAAAACAATAAAAATAAAGAAGGAAAAAAAAGCTTCAATCTGCATTCAGAGTTCATCAGTTCTCTCTCTGGATGTGGATAGTATTTTTCATCATGGATCCTTTAGAATTGTCTTGGATCATTGTCTTGATCAGAGTAGCTAAGTCTTTCACAGTTGACCATACTTACAATATTGCTGTTACTGTGTACAATGTTCTCCTGGTTCTGCTCATTTCATTTTTCATGAGTTCATATAAATCTTCCCAGATTTTTCTGAAACCATCCTCATTATTTCTTATAGCACAGCAGTATTCCATTACAACCACATACTGCAACCTGTTCAGCCATCCCCCAATTGATGGGCATTCCCTCATTTTCCAATTCTTTGCCACCACAAAAAGAGTTGCTATGAATATTTTTGTACATGTAGTTACTTTTTCCTTTTCTTCAATTTCTTTGGGATATAGGCCTAGTAGTGGAATTGCTGGGGAATGGTTTTAAAGCCCTTTGGGCATAGGTCCGAATTGTTCTCTAGAATGGCTGGACAACTTTACAACTCCACCAACAGTGCATTAGTGTCCCAATTTTTCTACATGCCCTCCAGCATTTGACATTTTCCTTTTCTGTCATGTTAGCCCATCTGATAGATGTGAGGTGGTATCTCATGGTTGTTTTAATTTGCATTTCTCTCATCATGTGATGTTTTCATGTGACTATTGATAGCTTTGATTTCTTCTTCTAAAAACTGCCTATTCATATCCTTTGACCATTTATCAATTGGGGAAAGGCTATTATTTTTATAAATTTGGCTCAGTTGCCTACATATTTGAGAAATGAGGCATTTATCAGAGAAACTTGCTGCAAATTTTTTTTCACATTTTGCTTCTAATTTTAGTTTTGCTTGTGTAAAAGCTTTTTAATTTCATGTAATCAAAATTATCTATTTTATTTCTCATAATCTTCTCTATCTCGTTTGGTCATGTACTCTTCCCTTATCCATAGATCTGACAGGTACATTTTTCCATACTCCCCTAATTTACTTATAATATCATCTTTTATGTTTAAATCATTTATCCATTTTGACTTTATCCTAGCATACAGTGTGGAGTTGGTCAGGCATTTTTTACCATCAGTCAATCAACAAGCATTTGTTAAGTACCAGCTTTATGACAAGCACTGGGGATATAAATACAAAGAATGACATAGTCCCTGCCCTTAAAGAGGTTTTATCCCATAGGATGAAAGGGATATAACATATATGGACACACACAAACACACACATATATGTGTATATACATATATGTGCATATATTATGTATGTATATATATGTATGAGAGAGGGAGAGAGAGAGAAAAGAGAGAGATAAGAGAGAGAGATTTTTAGGGGGGATTACTAGTGTTTTCAAGGATCTAGAAAGACTTCCTGTAGAAAGTATCACTTGAGCTGAGTTTTGGAGGAAGCCAGGGGTAGAAAGAAGTGGAGGTTAGGATAAAGTACATTTCAGGTATGGGGGACAGCCAGTGCATTTATGAGAACCCAGAAGAAGCTCAGTATAGCTGGACAACAGAGTGTGAGCCATATACTGGCAGGAGTGTGTTGGAGCCACCTAAATTCTCAAGAGCTGGTTGTTAAATTTTCAGTCTAAGCATTTATATCTCAGAAATCAATACAAATCACCTTACTTTATTGTTTTTATTTTCTCTAAACATAAGAAAGCCATAGAGAAAATTTTAATAATACAGATTAAACTTAAAATTATATCCTGCTTAATTTCCCCCCCCCCCCCAGAGTGCTGATTGTTAAACACTTACTAGCACACTACTGGATATGAAGAAAGAGTGGAAAAATAGGTTGGAACCAGACTATGCTGTACTATTAAAGTCAAACAGATGAATTTATATCTGCTTCTAAAGACTACTGGGAACTATCATAATTTCATTGAGTAGGAAAATGAGATGGTCAGACACTGGCTTCAGGGAAATCACCTAGCAATTGATTGGACTCTACGGAGATTCAAAGTGTTCACTGAATAATCCCCAGTCCCCTCATTTCAGTGATTTCATCAACCATTTCTGAAATGAAGGTCTCCTGAGATCCAAGGAAGCTGAGATCCAGGGAGGGATCTCATGACACTGGAATCACTTTGACATAAGGCATAATAAAAGTAAGGGAAAAAAAATCTCCTTTTCACTTTTACAATGGAAGATTTTCGCATAATTCTATTTCACCAATAAAAGTGTATAAGAGCCAAATCTTCTGTCTGAAATATATTCCTGCTCATTTCCCCCAGCTCACTTCTACTTATTAAAAATCAGTGATACTTCCACCATGAGAAGTTACTGATCATACCTCCTTTATCCTTGAGTTGTCAATGTTCTCCCCCTTCTGAAATTGCTCTGTATTTACTTTTCTATGTCCTGATATTCTTCTGTTGTCATTGTTGTTCATCCTTCCTTGAGGGTGATGTCTTGACTTGCAAATGATTTGGATTTAAGTGAGGCAGAGATGCACAAAGTCATCAGACTCACTCTCTCCTCCGGTCCTCAGAGTTCAGTGGTGACTATAAAACTCTTAAAAGCCGACTTCTTTTTTTATCTTGGTAATCTCAGTGCCTGACACATAGTAGGGTCTTACTAAATGTTTGTTGTGTTGTGTTGTGTCACAATCTACTGTCTTATGTGAAAAACACCAATTGGGTCTCCTCACCTGATGGCAAGTCACTCCCTAGATAGATCATGGAATACTTACTTATTTGGCCCTTTGCTAGGCATAATAGACCACATCCAAGAAGAAAAAGGCAGGGTCCCTACCCTCAAGGTGCTTACAGTCTTCTTGAAGGATCAACCCACAATTAAGTGTTTTCTGAGATTTTTTTTCTTGCCATGGATTCTGCTTAAGGTTTCCTTCACTTTTGTTATGTCTTGTACCAAACTGATTCCAGTGTAATGAGATCCCTCCCTAGCTCTCAGTTTCACTTGAGCTCAATGACCTTGATAATTCTTATCCTAACACTATCACCTCCGGTTTTGATCTTTTCTCTCCTATCCCAGCTGTAAGCCCGTGTAATAGAATGTAAGCTCCTTGAGGGCAGGGACTTTCATTTTTGTCTTTGTTTTTTCAAAATGTAGCACAGTGCCTGGAACATAGTTGATGGATTAGTAAATGCTAGTTTATTGATTGATTGATATTCTCCAGAGAAGTATGCTGGGCAGCTAGGTGGCACAGTAGATAAAGTGCTGGCCTGGAGTCAGGAAGACCTGAGTTCAAATCTGACCTTAGACACTGTGTGACCTCGGGCAAGTCACTTAACCCTGTTTTCCTCAGTTTCCTCAAATGTAAAATGAGCTTAAGAAATGGTAAGCCACTCTAGTATCTTTGCTAAGAAAACCCCAAAAGGAGTCATTAATCCAACAGGACTGAAAAACAAAAAACAACAGATAAGTATGTGACCCTGGGGAAAGAATATAGTATGAGGATCAGAGACAATTCCTAGCCCTCATTACTGTATGTTTTAGGAGATCTCAATCTTTTTCTAAGATGTCAAGGTTTCCACAGGCAAGGCAAAGTGGTAATATATCTGATCCATCCATCAACAAACAATTATTAAATGTCTGTTGTTTTAGAGAATTGCTAAGTACAAAGTGAGGGATGGGAGGGGAGATGGGACAGTGAAGGTAGAGAGAGGTCATTTTTGGTCTTAGGACCTAGAAAATGCAAGCTGTTGCTTTTTGGTGTTTGTTAATTACCTTAGTTTTCTAGCCTTTAACCTTCTCTCACCTAGTTTCCCTAATGATCCTTTTCTGAAGTAAAGAGACAGAACTAGTCATCCCTGACCTGCCCCATGGTTTTGCCTTTTTATCATATTTCTTAAAGGAATGGCTGTTCATATCCTGATATCCATAGTGGACATCATGACCTTCACATCAATTATACAGGGTGTCTTAAAAGTCTTAGCGCAGTTTTAAGCTATTAAAATGATTAAATCTATTAAGATATTATAGCTTAAAACTGCCCTAAGACTTTTGGGATATTCTTTATTTCACCCTTTGAAAACCAATTCAGTCATGCCACAGGTGTCCTGGGGAGTTGAATTACTCAGGTGAGGAGATTCAGGTGGGCTAAGTTTGCAAATACTGACTTGTCAGAATATTTGACTGCATTCCCCACCCCCCACCCACACACACCCATCTCCTACCTTTATTAAAGGCTGCTGCTAGCAAAGGCTGCCATGGGAGGTTTTATTTTCTGCTGTGCCCCTTCCCCATCACCCACTTCTCACCACCTTGTGTTTTTTCCATCTACTTTTGGGGGAGCAAAGAAGCTGGACCCTCAAAGATTTAGTAGTCTTCTGTTGTAGGTGGTTTTGTTTTCCATATCTAACCAGATTCTTCCAGCTTTTCCTGAGATATAAGGAAAGCTAGTGGACTAAAGGTAGCCCAGAAACAGTTGTCAGCGAATCATTTGGACTTAGAAGACAAAATGCCATTCTTCAAGCTGTCTGTGTCGAAAATATTCTGCTGCTGCCGATTAGCTTCCAAAGGTTGTATATCTCTGACATTTATTCTGGCTTAGTGGATAAGTTGAGTATATAGGGATATTCTTCCAGGTTGTCCTCTAAAGGGGAGAGGCTCAAGTTGGGGTATGGCTTCTCAGAAGATTGGTGGAAAGAGAGTCAGATTTACCTTTCAGACTAAACCTTTAAGTCCCCTGGGGCCAGGTGGTTTGTCCCTTTCCTTCTTCCCTTCCCCATCCCTCCCTTCTAGCTGGGCTGTGATGATTCTGTGCTCCTCTCCTCCCCTTGCTTTGAGGCAATGTGATGCCATGGAAAGACATATGGGTTATGAGACAGTCAAATCTGAGGTCAGATTTTGGTGATAGAATTTAATAACAGCACATCTGTGGGTAAGTTATGTAAATTCTCTGACCTCAAGAGTGTGACTTGTAAAACTGTAAGATGAGGGAGTTGGGCTAGATAATATCTAAAGTCCCTTCCAGCTCTGTGGTGGTTTTGTCTCCATAACCACTTTGACTAAAATTGGTATTTCCACTTCTTACCATCAGTTGTGGGCTAAAGGATCAGAAATCCTCACTAAAAGATTAAGCCACATGTAGTCGTGGGTTGAATTTCAGGTGTTGGCTAAAAGAGAACTTCTTGAAGAACTTAGTCTATCCACATTTTGTTGGGCTTCTCTGGTCCTCCTATCTTTTCTGTGAAATGGAGATAGTCTTGAGTTTGTTGTTCTGATACCAGAAAACCTAAATGGTGGGGTAGGGAAGAAAAGCTACCTGCCCCCTGGTATAGGGGTATTTCCCCTGTACATGTGACAGAAGCATGTTTGTATGCAAGTGTTCCCTTTTCCATCTCTCCCTTGTGTTTCCTAGTGGAAAACACTTCGCCTAGTCAGTCTGTGGATCTGTCATCTCTCACTGATGAGACGAAACCTGATTCTGAAGCCAGCAGTGTCAGTGAGGTACAAGGTGTCTGTGTGTGTCTGTGTGTGTCTGTGTGTGTCTGTGTGTGTCTG